>NW_024380235.1:0-62626 GCF_016835505.1 Polypterus senegalus
CTATGCAACGGTCATAACTGAACCCTGCTCATTGATACGTATATACTATATATAGCCTGCAGCTCAGTCGCCATGTGGCGGAGTTGCTCCCCATCAACGCCCCCGTAGTGGCTGCCCGCCTATTGCATCCCCATCCCACGCCTCCACTAATTGACTGCCTGCCCACACAAGACCGCCAATCAGCAGCAATCCAAGCTGTGATAAAACAGTTAAAAGGAGGCGTGTCAGACGCTTGTGGTACATTTTCCTGATGCAGCTGACGAAAACAACTTTGTCACGCTGCCGCCAAATACTGGAAAAATCCACAACTTAATAGAGACGCTGTCGCTAAATACTCGCAGGCGATTCCACAAGTTCATAGACATGCTGTCGCTAAATACTCGCAGGCAAATCCACAACTTCATAGAGGGCTGTCGCTAAATACTTGCAGGCGATTCCACAAGTTCATAGACACTGCGCTAAATATTCGTAGGCAAATCCACAAGTTAATACCGAGAATGCCTGTTAAACATCTTAGATTCACGAGTAGCAATTTGGGTAGTGAGCCTCGATGAAGGAAACCTGTTATCTTTACAATGGTTGACAAACAGGGAATGTAACTTGAACACAACACGCCATCCAAATATGAACCTGATTGAAAGAAATAATGATAATTAAATCCTTGATGACAGCAACACTCATAACAGTGACAAAACAATTACATTGACAATCATGTTACGTTATTTTTAAAATGTTTCCTTTTCTTTTTCATAACTTCTTTAACACACTACTTCTCCACTGCAAAGAGTGGGTATTTTGCTAGTAATAAATATATTTTGCTGCATTTCATCTTAAAAATGTTATCATCATCATATGTAAATACGCACTTTATAAAGTGGCTCAGGTTGTGTAAAATTATAACTGTAGTGCAAGTTTACAGTGAGGTAATTTTACTTACAAGTACAAAGTTCTACAAGGAGCACTTGATTGAGTGCGTTTATAGTTCTTGGATGAAACTATTTCTGAACCGTGAGGTCCGTAGAGGAAAGGCTTTGAAACATTTGCTGTGTGAAAGCAATTCAATTCAGACAGCATGGCTGAGGCATGTGTGCTGATGCTGTATACCAATAATTTTCTTTCTCAGATTCTGTAGATCTTGATTCCCACTCAGATACAGTGATATAAATACCTGAGTGGTGCAGTGGAGTAATATGGAAAAAGATGATCCGCTAGGCAACCCTAACGGAGCAGCTGAAAGAAGAAGAAGAAGAAAAGTGCAGTGAGAGTAACTAAGGCTAAAGAAGCTATTGTATTTAGAATAGTTTGACCATTTGTGGACCATTATATTGTTACTGGCCAATTACAATCAGTTGCATTAAACTAATAAACAATATGCCATTAATTCCAGTGTATTTATAAAGCCGCATAAGGGATGTGGATCTGAAAAAGAAAGGATAACCACACAGGAACAGTAGCAATGCTTTGATGCTGGGTGCTGCCAGTCTGCAAAACCGAGAGGAGAACTTGCATACGCCAGGGTATGAGGTACTGTGCAAATGTGCGTGGCTTTACGCCAACTTTAGGTTTTAAAGCGGAAACGTTCTTACGCACATTTTGTTTGCGACACATGTTTATACATGAGGCCTCATGTGCCTCCACTGACTTGTCTTTTGCTGAGACCAGTTCTGATGAGTGGGAGCTTTAGGAAAGCCTACCTTTGTTCTGATAGCTTGATTTAAAAACTTAATTTATTTTCTCTATTGTACCCTGCTGCCTTATGTTAAGTATTGCCAGAAGGCAACTGTTTAAGTTTCTAGAAAAATATCAGGGAATTAAAAGGGATTACCCGGCTGGTGTCCCAAATATTTGTGATTTTTTTGTGATTTGATCCAGCTCTGTTTGAACATGTGTTCAGCAAGCTCACACTATCTATATGTCTATCTATCTATCTATCTATCTATCTATCTAATTAATTTAGACCACTTGCAGAGATCTGTTTTCACTTTGACATTGAAGAGTCTTTTCTGGTGATCAGTTTAAAAAACAGTTTAAATCCACTGTGATTAAATATTGTATAAAAATAAAATGTGAAAACTGTGAAAAGGGATGAATACTGCTTCATAAGCACTCTGGACATATAGTATATAAAAGCTTTGTTCACTTTAATTATTGAATATTATGTAAAAGTAATTTTGATTTGATATTTAATGTTCAGGTATTTCTTAATTTGAATACTTTCAAATCTCGTACATCTTTTTCGCCGATAAATTGAAGACATATCCTCAAAATCAGGTATATATTTTGTTTTCTTTGCACATTTTTGAAAGTACTGACACTGCACCACTGAACAAACCATTTAGCATCAAACATAAGAAAAATAATCATGCAATCAAGGTCTCTTTTTCTCATATTGTACAGAGCTGATGGATTGTTGCAGCTAACAGCTTTATAGGGTGATTTGTAATAGTACTTTTTATGAAAGGCTCTAAAGTTAACACTGATTGCTTGATTGCTCCTTTATGTCTTATACTGAAAACTTTGCTATGGTGTGATTTTACTCCAGAAATACTATAAATTGGTGTTGTTATGATTTGCCATAGGTTCTGGATTCTGAACTCTAGGCCAGTTTTTGCAATTAAACCAAACTGTACTAGATGTGCAGACCCTGCAATATGATCGGTTGTTCTTCTCAGGGTAAGATCAGACACTATGAGTATACAGAATGGCTTCTGTCCTCATTAGTAGCACTTTTGCCATCAATCTCTACTCTATCTAGCCAAACACTGTAGAGTGAGGTTGGTCCTGCTCATAAATGATTAGAATTCAAGAGCTACTGTATATGACATATTGACACTTTGATCTTGCTGACTACACCACTGATCATCAACTGGCGGCCCGCGGGACGAATCCGGCCCGCTGAGCCATTCAATCTGGCCCGCGACCGGATTCCAAAATTGTGAGGATCAAAAAGAAAATGGTTGTCCACACTATTAAAGCAACAAAAAATAACAACAACTGAGTCTCTTGTCAGACTAACCACCATTTATGACTATATTTAGGCTACACTCCAAAATGAGGACAGACTCAGACAGACTAATGCGTTAAGCATTTATTGTTTCAAACAGGTTTAAAAAAAAAAAACAACGACAGGTAACTTCCTCGTGCCCTTACATAACATATGTTTTTTTTTATTACTAAGTCTCAACAACATGCTTGAAACTAGCAGAATCCTCAGGTATAAAAACTTAAAATAGCATTGTAAATAAATAACCTGGTACCAGAACAAAACAGGTCACAAATAATGTTCGACATCAAATGAAACGTTAAGTGGGCTTGAATTCAAATCACAATGCTGAAACGGGCTACTCACAGTGCTTAATCAATGGCTAAAGTTACATTTCCCCTCTGACACCAACTTTTTCACATCAGGCTTGGCCGCTGTCAGACTTATGCGCAAACAGTCCTCCAAAGACTGGGTTGACAGTCGGTTCCTCTCTTGTGTTTTTATCGAATTCATCTTGGAGAATGCAGCCTCGCAGGTGTAGGTTGAACCGAACATGGTGAGCACATACATAGCCAGCGTTTTCAATGTGTCATAGGTCCTGGGACAAGATACCCAAAATGCGCTCAGGCTTTCAGCACCACGGAGAGCGACTTCATGTCGCCTGCGGCCTGAATTTCAGCCAGCTGGCTCTGAATGGCCGACTCGTCTATGGCAACATTTTCCCCGCGTTTGTGGAGAATTCTCCGCTTGGGCTGATGGTGAATGGGTCACGCACAAATCCAATGACATCCCTGGAAATAAAAAAGTCATCAAATCTAGCAGAAAAGTTGTCTTTAATTGTGTGATGAATGTCTTCATCTTGTCTGTTACGTTGCCTTCTCCCACCGTCTTCAGTGTGTTAAAGTGCAGCAGCCTCCCTGACAACAAATCTCGTGGAAAGATCGAGTTTGTTCCCAAAGGCATCAAGTTTTTCCACCAAATCCACCACTGATTTTCCTTTTCCTTGCAGCTGGAGATTAAGTGTATTCAAATGGGAGAAGATGTCTGTTAAAACGAACGTTGCACATGTATAATGTGTCTTGCATGATGCGGAGATGGTCAGCTGCGCTTTGGATTTACTTTTGTTTTAAAAATCCACTACTTGCGCACGGAGTTCAACAAAGCGCCGTGCTTTGCCCTTACTAAGCCAAACGCACGTCATTGTGGAGTAACAGGTCATCATGAGAAGCCTGGGATTCAAACACAAATTTGCGGAACAGGCGGTGCTGCGTGCTTGAAGTTCCTCTGATGTGGTTGATAATTTTCATCGTTTTTCCATCACCTCTTTGAGCCCCACTTAGCTTTGGCGACAGCACGCTCTGATGGATGATACAGTGGAGTGCGTTAGTTTTAGGAGCAAAAAGTCTTTATTCTGCTCACCAGACCCTTTTTTTTTTCCAATCATGGCAGGTGCACCATCTGTCACTGTCAGGTTGATTTTATCCAGGGGCAATCCATGGCTTTTAAAAAAATCCTCCAGTTTTCCAAAGATGATGTCAGCAGTGGTGTTGTCCTCCAGTGGAAGCAATGCCAGCAGCTCTTCTCGAAATCTTTGCCATCAAAGTATCTGACAAAAACGCACAACTGTGAAATATCGGTGTTGTCAGTGGACTCATCAATAGCTAGCGAAAAGTATTTGGCTTCCTTAACCCCGCCAATGACAGCTTTCTGCACTTGCTCTGCCAAAACGCAACACGACGTCACTGCTTGAGACAGATAGAGGTACTTGTTTGACAGATGCAATAATTCTGTCTATTGATTTGTCGGGGCAAGTTCCTCCAAAACGTGATCATGCACTCCTTTAAAACATCACTTTCCGCTGAAAGGCGGTTATGTCTGCAAAGCACCCAAGCAGCCTGCAGGGATGCACACGCTCTCTCTTGATCAGTTAAAGTTTGAGTAATAATGCCACTTGCACGGGAGTAGGCAGATTTCAATGTGGCGATTTTTCTCTGACGAGCCTCTGACTGTTCAGGATATGAAACCTTGAAATTAGAATGTTTTGTGTTGGGTGACGGCGCAGATTGTATCTTTGCAACAGCAACAGTTTACGCTGCAAATTAGGCATACTGGTGACGCATTTCGAAGGTTGGCATGATAAATGCGCATTTCAGTCCAGTCATCATTGAAGGACCTGTTTCTACATCAACTTTTTGCTTTCATGGTCTTTGAGAGTGCCATTTACCTCTTTTAGGAGACCCTTTCCCTGTCCTTCTCCGTGTTTGTTTTTCAAGTGCTCTATTATAAAGTTGACTTGGCCTAATGGAAATGATGCAAAATATCTATCACTCCTAGTGTTGACTGTGGTATAGGTGATGGGAGCCTTGAGTTTTGTAATGCAATGGAAAAAGTATAAACATTAAACATAATGTTAAACCAAATTTAGATATTTATTAGATTTTCTTCTTGGGGGTCCGGCCCCCAAGGAGACTGTCTGGTAAAACTCTGGCCCTCTGACAAATATAGTTGATGACCCTGGTATATGTTATAATGTTCGGTTTATGATACCAAAACTGTGAACCTTTAGATAGTTTCATTGCATAGTGTTTCTTTTATTATCAACACCACGCAAAATACTTGGATGACTAAAAAATTTAAAGGAACATAACTAAAGAAATTTGACAAATGAGAGGAGACCATTCAGTCCATCAAGCTTGTTTGATTAGCTAATGGCTAAGTTGTCCAATATCTCAGCCACATTTTCTTAAAGGTTGTCAAGCTTTCTGCTCAGTAGTTTGTTCACAGCACTTTGTTTTAGAAGTGCTTCCTTGCTTCAGTCTTAAATGTACTTCCCTTAATTTGATTATTAATTAATGATATCCTCAGGTACACGATTCACCCTTAAGCTGAAAGAATGTTGCTGGACCTACTTCATCAATGTCTTTAGGATTTTAAATACCTGGTTTGGTCCCCACGCAGTCTTGTCTGCTTGACACTAAATCAGTTAAAATGTCTGAATCTGTCACAGTAGTTCTGATATGCACTTGGTTTCTCTCCTCTGTACAGCTTCAAGTGCTGCTATGTCTTTCTTATACTGTGGTGATGTGTTCACAATTCTCCAGATGTGGTATAACTTGTGCATTATATAGTTTTTAGCATAATTTCCTTGACTTAAATTCAACAGTTTTTATGATTTAACCTAATATTTTATTTGCCCTTTTCAATTACTTCTGTGCATTGCTTACTTGATGAAAATGTTGTGTCAACATAAACTCCTAAATCCTTGTCAGAGGTCGCTTCCTGTTTGACAGTGTCTC
Organism: Polypterus senegalus; assembly: GCF_016835505.1. Classification (NCBI taxonomy): domain Eukaryota; kingdom Metazoa; phylum Chordata; class Cladistia; order Polypteriformes; family Polypteridae; genus Polypterus; species Polypterus senegalus. The sequence continues at coordinate 6,280 of NW_024380235.1, forward strand.
CCATCTTGTATTTAAAACCGGTGTTCCTTTTGCTGACATGTAGCACTTTGCACTTTTCTATATTAAAGTTCATTGTTCTGCTGTTAACCCAGTTCTGAAGTTTGTGTTGGTCTTTTTTGAATTCATTTTGCTTCCTCCTCAGGGTCTGCCATTCATCCAATTTTAGTGTAGTCTGCAAATTTCACAAGTTTACTAACTATACCAGAATGAATGTCATTAATATAAATTAAAAAAAATAACAGTCCAAGGATGGAAGGTGAAAGACTACACTGATGGCCTTGGTCCATGTGGAGCATTCTCCTCTTATCTGTACTCTTTACTCTCTTGCTGCTTAACCAACTTGAGATCCAGTTTTGTAAGTTACCTCTGATGCCAACAGCTTCTAGTTTCAGAATGAATCTTTGAAATGGGACTGAACCAAAGGCTTTTTAAAGTCTAAGTAAATGATGTTGTATGCTTTGGTTTTGTCAGCTATTCCAGTTGCTTCTTCACAAATATCTAAAATTTTGGTTTGGCAGGACCTTACTTTCATAAACCCACTTAGTATATTATTTTTGCTTAGGTAATTTTCTAATTTATTTCTTATTATAGTTTCCGTAATTTTTCATGGAACAAGTGCTAAAACGTTTTGGTCTGTAATTACCAGGATACATTTTGTCTTCCTTCTTGAAGAGTTACATTTCCAACTTTCCAATCCTCAGTACTTCTTTATTCCACAGTGACTGCTCAATTATGCCTACTAAGGGTGTAGAGATGACGTCTTTCGTTTCTTTCAATAAACCTGATAAAATCCTATCATGTCCAGGGGATTTATTAGTCTTCAAAATATTGAGGGCTCGAAGCACATCTGACTCTTCTTTTTTAAAATCTATGAACTCAGAACTTGTCCTTACTTCTGCATGAGGCATTCCATTTATTTCTTCCTTTTATAAATACTTGGGTGAAATATTTGTTCAATTCATTTGCCCTTTCCTTCTCATTTTTAACAATTTCTCCATTTGTTTCCCTACGTTTTCTTAAATTTTCATTTATTGTCTTTTTAATGTAGTAGTACTGAAAAAAAATGCTTGCTTTTTGTCTTGGCTTCACTAGCAATTTTTATTTTGGATTGTCTTTGACAAATAAAAGCTTTCTTTGATCTGTTGCTGTAGTGTCTTGTATTCCTCTATGTCAGAATTATCCTGCTTTTTCAGTTTTCTTGTAATGTGATCTGTTCCCAGTTTATTTTTTAAATACAGGGAACCCCCTGGGCGCGGCTAATTGCCCAAAACTTTAAGCAGCCCAAAAAACACTGATATCAAAGTAAATTTTCCCCTGAAATAAGGGAAAACCGATGATTCGTCCACAACCAAAACTTTTAAAAAAGTTTTAAAAAAAATAACCTGCATTTTCCCTTTTAAAAAAGAATCATTGGGTGAGTGAGTTTCAAATATGGGATTCCACCAAAGGGGACAACCCGGGGAAGAGGTCCCAAAGCAATCGCAGTCCCCCAGCCGGCAGTTGCCATATAAGCAATCCAAAAGATGGAGAATGCTTGCCCCGGGGGTGATACAAGGAACATTATAAAGATCCCACAAAAAAAACGGGGCGTTGTTTTCAAGCGAATAAAGTGGTGTTGTTAAAGTACTAAAACCCACCGTTTTGGGGGCCCAAAATGGGACTTACTTCACAGCAAAAAAGACGCACACACCCCCACACAGTCACAATGTGTAGAAAAAACAGCCCCAAGGATGTTGACTATGGGGAGTGAGGCAAAACTCGGGGAGAATGGGGGAGATGATTCCCCCTCAAGAAAGGTGAGACCCGCAAGGAGCGGATACAGGGGGAAAAGCGCTTAAAAAAAGCAGAGGAAAAGGGAACCCCGCGCAGAGGAGAAAAACCCCCAGCTCAGTTGTGATACTACCCGAAAAAAGGTATCCATACTACTGTTGCAAGCCCCTTTTCTTTATCAAGTAAAAATTTAAAAAAAATTTTGCCGTCTTAAAACCTTTAAAACCCGTATTAAACCGAGGTTCCCCTGTAATGCTCTTATGCATTTGGACACTTTTTTGTGTTTTTTTTTTTGATTCTGCATAAATTTTAAGCTTGATGGGAGATTTCAAGTGACATCTTTAAAGGGACACCAACAACTTTTATAGTTGCTGAGTTTTTGTTTCCCCTTTGGGGGTAGTCCCATGTAGTGACCATTGTATGTTACTGGGTGATCGATACCAGCGGGTTTTTCATGGTTGATAGCACCCCACCCAGGGGGAAAAATGTAAACAGTTTTTCAAAAAGAAACACTTAATTAGATATACCGTATATTTCACATATTGGGGAAACCAAAAATCGCCAAAAAAATCAGACCCTGACTTTATCCCGTCAAAAATGCTATTTTTTTTAAAATTTTCCCCCTCCCCACTAACGTTTCCAGATGCTTTGGGAATTTTTCCCCAACCCAATTTTTTTACCAAATTTTAAATTTTTAAACAATTCATATTTTCTTCTGATTGAATGGCCAGAATAAGGATCCCTCCAAAAGGGTATCAGGGGTGTGAGATACAAACAACACAAATCAGTGCAAATGTTGCCGAATAGTTTGGATATTACGGGTGGTCCATAGAGGGGCCATAAAAAAAAGGGTTTGGCCGTGGTTTTTTCAGGGGGGAGTTAATCATAATTTTTGGAAAACGTGATTTGGGCCCATTCAACATACAAATGACTTTATAAAATACCAAAAATTTTAACGGAAAAAATCAAGTCCCGACTTACCCACAAGAGAACTTATCTGTAAGTTTATACGTTGTGTTATTTGTGAGGTATCTAAACATAAATAAATAAATTAGTAAATATGAAGTACCAATGGGGGGGAATATACAAACAATAAAATCAAATGTCTAAATTGAAAAAAAACCCGGAAGAGAAATTCGGTAAATTTTTTCAGTTCCAAATTTAAAGTTGCAATGCTTTTTGTTGCCAAACAATAGATGGAACTATTATCCCTTTTTTAAAACAGGCATTGTGTGGGGTCCAAGACAGCATTTGTATCCAAAAGGGAAATGCCTTAATTTTATACAATTCACACTCAAAACATGTAAAAAATTAGATATCAGAAAAAAGTAAAGTTCAATATTCCCCTTTGAATGTTAACAGTGAACAATATTAATAACCTGTTCATTAAAAACAGAAATGTGGTTATTATGAGGTAATTACAATATAAAAAACAAATTTTTTAAATTTAAAAGTTAAAACACAAACTTACTTAAAAACACAACCCACAATAGGATTTTATAGTCAAACACTGAACAGAAAACCAAACAAGTATGGAGTCTGCTTTGCTGGTTGTGCACATACAAAAACACACGGTTGTCTTCCCCAGCTCAAACATGAAGCAGGAATTTTGCAAAACCCCAAAGTATAAATACAGTACAAAAGTAATGAACTGAAATTTCCTGACTCTCCACCCCATGTTGCCGTAATTACAGTTTGCAAAAAATGAAGTCCAGAAGATCTTAGAATTATATTTTGTTTTAAAAAGTTACATTCAAGGAAAAAAAGGGTAGCGGGCAAAAAATTTACCTGAATCTGAACCCCAAAGACCCAAAATGTTTAAAAAAATTCAAAGCCGATATCTACCCCCAATGTCAAAGCCAGAAACGTTGCACTTTTGGGTAAGTCTAAGTTCAGACAACATGGGCTCATGTTTTATGGTAATTTCTAATGATATCACATGTACATGACTTGCACATGTGCCCGGATGTCCCAAATTTTTATAAACAGTATAGCAGGCCTATGTAAAAAAAGAATAAAATGGATCCATTAAAAAAATGGCAAAAAAAAAAACATAATACATAATATTTTATGATTTGAATTTCCTTTTAAAATGTCTTGTTTTCCTGAGGCTAGAAAATCTTTGCATCATTTTGGGGTCTTAAAACAACAACAACAACAAAATTTATTTAAAAACACTTTTTCTAGAAACAGACCCAAAAGTGCTTTTAAAAAAAAAAAAAAAATTTATTAAAAAAAAAAGAAAAAGGGAAAGGGGGGGAAAAAAAAAACCCAAAAAAAAATAAAACAAAATAAAACCCCCCAACAAATTAAAAAAATCCAGAATAAGGAGTAAAGGTTTTTTTTTCAATTTTTTTTTTTAATTTTTTTTTGGCCCAGGGGGAAACCCCAAAAGAAAACCCCCCCCCAAAAAAAAACCCTTCCAAAAAAGGTGGGGGGGAAAAAATAAAATCTGGGGGGGGGGATTTTCCCCAGCCCCCAAAATGGAGACCACTTAAAGCCCCCCAAAACCCCCCCGGGGAGAAAATTTTTCCCCCCAAAATAATTTCCAAATTTTTTTTTATTTGAAGCCAAAAAAAAGAATTTACCTATTTTTTGGGGGAAAGCCTTATTTTGGGGAAAAATTTTTATTTTTTACGGTTTCCCTTTAAATTTTTTGGCCATTTTTTTGGTTTTGATGGTTGGGTTCATGTTTTTTTTAGCATTTTTTACGTTGGTCTGTTTCCAAAAAAAATTTTGGGGGGTTTTTTTTTTTCCCTTTTTTGGGAAATTAAAGGGAGCTTTTTGGTTAATTTAAAAAAATTTTAAAAAAAAAAAACAGCCCCTGTAAAGTACCCCAAACAAACCCTTTAAGTGGATTATTTTCAAAAAAACAAACAATTTTTTTTAAAAAATTGGGGAAAAAAAAAAAAAAGGAGGAAAAAAAGGGCTTTTTTTTTGGGTGTTTTTTTTTAAAAATGGGCAAAAAAAAAATTTCCCTGGCCCCCAAGGGGGTGGGGGGGGTTTTTTCCCCCATTTTAAAACTTTTACCCCCTTTTTCAAAAAAATTTCCCTTTTGGCAAAAAACCTTTCCCAGGAAAATTTTTTCCCTGCGGGGAGCCACTTTAAATTTTTGGGAAAAAAAACCCCTTTGGGTTTTTCCCGGGGGGGGCCCCGAACTACTTCAAGTTCCGGCAAAATAAAAGATCATAAAAACAACTTTGGGGAATCATTTCTGTTTTGATCCGTCTTGAAATTTTTTTTGGAATTTAAAGGAAAAAAAAAATTTTAAAGGGCCCAAGGAAACAAAAATTTTGTTTTATTGCCTCCACGGTTTATTTATACTCATTTTGTATATACGCAGCCCCAAGTTGGGATTTTGTCTGGGTTTTTTCCCTTATCCCCTGCTGCTAAATGTCCTGGCCCTAAAACCCTGGGGGTTTTTTTTTGGCTGAATTTTATAAAACCAAAATTAAAAAAAATTTTTACATTTACTAAAATTTTTAAAGAAACAATTTTGGAATTTCAAGTTTTTTTAAAAGTTTTTTTTAAACCCCTTATCTTTTTCCTAAATTAGAGGTTTTTTTTCTAGTCATTTTCACCTTTTTAAAGAATTTTAATAAAAAAATTATTATTCATATCATATTCACAAAGCCAAGAATATTTTTAAACCCCCTTTTCCTAAGTTTTTATTTATCCCCAGAAATTTGTTTAAATTAGTTTTTCTGAAAAAAAAAAAAATTTTTCCTTGGATTTAAGAGATAAGAAAGAAATGTTGAATCCTCACCACAATTATGTAACTAATTGAAAAAAAACTTGAAAAAAATGTATCTTAAAGAAAAGACTTTTAACAGGGGATTAGTGGAATCATGCATTGGCCAAAATATTTTTTTTTGTAACTTAAAATTTCCATTTTGTTTTTTGTAATTATGCCTTGCAGGTAAAAACTGTTTTTAAATTAAAATTAGCAAAGATTTAATTGCGGGAAAAAAACAGGTGATTTAATGAAAAAACTTTACGGAAATAACACGTTCCGGGAGGCACCAAAAACAGTTTTTTAATAAATTTTTTTAAAATAGCTTAAAAGTTTTTTTTTCATTTTTTTTATTTTTTTTCAAAAAAGCAAAAAATAAGTAAATTTTTAGTGAAAAATTTATGAAAAATAAAAGCATTTTGGACATTTACCTCGGGTTTCCACCACAATTTTTTTAAAACCCAAAATAACGGGGCAGTAAATGTTGGTTTTGTCAGAAATCAAAATGCACTGAAATTTTCCAGTTGTGAGTTTAAATCATTATTTTGTGATTTTTATAATATGCAAACAACCCAAAAAAACTAACATTAGGATTAAAAAAGGGTTCCAACCTTTTTTGGAGCTCTTTTAAAAATAAAATCCGAGCAATTTTTCTGGAGCTTTTCTCATTTTTATTTCAAAAAAACAAATAATACCTTGTTTTGCCTTTAATTTTTACAAATCTTGGGGTCCACAACTCAATTTTGCATTAAACTAAAAAAATTTTTATTCCCTGAAAGTGATTTTGATTTCTGTTGCATTTTCTAGGATTCCCCCTGTTGAATTAAAAAGAACTGCAAAAAAATGAATGAATTCCCCAAAACGGATATGAATTTTTTTGCTTTGTTACAGTTTTTTTAAACTTAAATTCCTTTTGTAATTTTTTTTATTGTAATTTTGGCCTGCGGGGTAAAAAAGGGGTTTTGGGATTACCCCTTATTAATTAAGTTTTAAAAAGATCCCTTTTTTAATTTAAATTTTAATTAAACCAGAAAAAATCACAGGGGAGTAAAAAAAAATTTTTCAGAGCTGTTTTAAAATTCTTTATTACCTTTTACTAAGCAGAAATGCTGAGAAGCTTTGGAATTAACTGACATTATTTTGGTTTAAATATACATATATAAAATCCAATGCCTCTTTTGTATGTTGTCCCTTTAACAAAAACATTTAATTTTGTTGTTTTTTTTAAAATTTTCTTAATTTTGTTGATTTTCATTTTTCATTTCGGCCCAGTCTAATTTTTTTGAAACCCGATTATTTTGGAAATCCAAAAAAGAGGTCCAGGGGGGATTCCCTCATACCTTTTTTAAAAAAACCTTAGGGTTTTGTTCCCTAAATCCGCTTAACTAGCAAAAACCCAAAAAAATTAATTCATTTGGGATTCTTTGCCATTTCGAGCTTTTCCCCGGGACCCTAACCTTTCTTCCTCATTTCTCCTTTTTTTCCCTCCGGGGTGGGGCAAAAATTTGGGGGGTTTTAATGTTTGAAATCAAAATTAAACCCCAGTCTTGATGAAAAGTTCAGAAACTCCTGCCCCACAAAAACCGGGAGATCTGAAGGCCCCTTTTGGATAAAGCCCTGCCATCTGGAAACCCCGAAACATCAACCTCAAGCGTTTTCCCCCCGGGCCCCAAGCGACCCGGCTGCCTGTGGATTTAGTATCGGCTTCAAACCCAGACCCCTCCTGGAAAAACGACATTTTTTAAAGGTTTCCCCACCCCCCATTTCCCTTACAGGGTGTGTTTAGGGAGGGACCACTTAAAAATTAAGTCGCCCCCTTTTCAAAATGTTTGTTTTTGTTTTCCCTTCGTGTCCAGTGTTGAAACCGAATTGGGAAAAAAAGGGAAGGGGTGGGAAAAGGGCCTTCCCAAACTTCCCACTCAGAAACCTAAGGCTACTCCACCCTTATGGGAAAAAAGGGAGGGGAATGGAAAAGTTTGCCCGGGTTCATTGCCAGACGCCCAAGATCTAACCCTCTTTAAAAACTCTCATTTCTCAAGAAGAAGGAGTGGCCAAAAGGGGAACTTTGAAACTTCCCTCGCTTTGAGGGCCGATCCAAATTTCCCCCCGGCCTCCAAAAACTAACGGGTTTTCTTTCTTGCCCCTCTCCCCGCTTTAACCCCCGAATAATACTGCGTGCGACTGTGAATTTTAAAGGTTTCCCCAAGAAGAAACCCTTAATCGAAAAGCAACCCCAAGACGTAAAAACCCCGAAAAAAGGGTTCCCAATTCTTTAAAATCATATTTTGAGGAAAAGTAAAAAAAACTTAAAACAGATCCGGATTAAAAAAAATTTTTTCAACGGGCCTTAATAATAATTTATTTCCTACCAAAAAAAGCATTTTGATCATCTTTTGCATCCAAACTTTAAAAGGCACTATTAAAGTAAGCTTTAAAACAAAATGTTTTTTCCGTCTTATTAGGATAAAAAAGATTTATTACTAAAAAAAACGGGCTAAATTAATGGCCAGTTTTAAGAATTGGCCCCTTTACTTTTTACCTTTTGGGGGGGGGGCTGGCCAAAATTTCCGGGCCTTAAAAATGTAAAGGTATGGTTTCTTTCCTTTATTCTCCCCTTTTTATTCCGGGAGATTTGTTTAATAATCCTTTAAGTCCCCAAATATAACCTTTCCCCTTTTTTAGGAATTTTCCGATTTAATTCAATTTTTAATTTAATTAAACCCCCTATTTTGGGAAATTTTAAAATATAAAACAGTTGATTAAAAAAAAATTATAACCTGGATTCTTTTATTTAGAAATCATAAATCACCTACACATAAAAGGCACATTAAATTAGGTTACTAAAGGACAAAAGTTGATAAAAAAGATCTTGATATTGGCTATCAGACCATTTTCTTCTATTTTTTAATAAGAAAAAATATAAAAACCTTTGGGAAAGAATTTGAAAAAAATTTTTACCGAGCGTTTAAAATTAAAAATTTTAAGCAATCAGTCCGTTTTATAAAGTCCAGCTATAAAACGGAAATTAAATATAAGGAAAGTTTAATTTTAAAGTAATTTTAATTCCCCTAAAGACATAAAAATTTTCTTTAATTTTATAAGGAAACCCGGGTTTTGTTTTAAAAGGGAAAAGGAATTGACCCCTGGAAAAGAGAAATTTATACCCACCAAAATAAAAAGTCAAAAATTAACAGAATACAAAAACATGTCCGCTTGAAGACGCCTTTTTTTTAATATTATAAAAAAATGAAACCTAGAGCTTATTTTAAAATTGATCACCAAAAAAACCCCTACCAAAAGGGAATCCTCCTAAGTGCCCCAGTAAATGGAGGCTGTTGTATTTTAATCAAAAATTAATGATATTAGAAAAACATAAAAACCCCTCCAACATGGCCCCCCCTAAACCCCCAAACCCTTTTAAAAAATTAAACTTTTTTCATAGGATAGATTTACCGGATTTAAAAAAAATCCCCAATTTAAAAACCTACCCCCCCCTTGAAAACCTCCAATTTTTCAAAAAACAGGCGTAATTGAATTTTCTTAATTAAATTTACTAAACGGGGTCCCCCAGATGCTTAAGTGCTGTAGTTAAAAACCCTACTTAAAAAATAATTTGATCAGCCTTAAAATTTTGACCCTCCAATTTCCCCTTTTTAAAAATTTAAAACTCTTTCAAAAGAACCAAAAAAATTATTCTTAAAAATTTTTTCCCGGGTCATTTTAGAACAAAAAATAAAAAGACAGAAACGATAAAAAAAGTAATAAAATATTTTGGGGAAAATCAGAGGGGCCTTTATCTGTTTACCTCAGACTAGTGTCATTTAAAAATTTGACCCATTTTTAAAAATGCCTTTAAGGGTGGGTCTGGCGGGTTTAAAATTGGGTTTTAATCCACCTAAAAAATATTTTGTTAGTTGTGGGTTCAACTCAAGCACAGAACCAAAATGGTGTTAAGGCTCTATCCGGGCCCTGTTTTCTCAATCTAGCTTCCCTGGGTCAAATTATCCAGGGCAAAAGGGGTGAGCTCCCAGCTTGGTTGATACACATTTTGATTATAATACATTTAGACCCTGATTCTATTGTTCAAAAACAAGTCTCTTTTATCTCAAAGGGTGTAGTAATTTTCTCAAGTTAAAAAAAGGAAAAAATGAAAAGTGTCACAATAAGGGATACTAAACTATTGAAATAAACTGGTACATTAGGATTAAAAATCAAGAAAAAATTATGATTTTGTGTAATCTGAATTTTAAATCACATATTAATCAGATCATTAGGACAGCATTTTTCATTTAAAAAACATAAAATTTGCCCCTTTTTTATCACTGAAAGATGCGGGAGAAATTATTCAGCTTTGTTTTCAGCCCACTAGATTACTTAACGCCCCTCTGGACTACCCAAAAGATATAAATCGTTTGCAACAGTCAGAATGCAGCTGCTAGAATCCAACTAGAAAAAGAAAACCAAAAATTTCCCCAGTTTTAGTCACTACACTGGTTACATGTGCTTCAGAATTGATTTTAAAAAATTCTGTTTTGGTTTATAAAGCCTTGAAAACCCGATCTTTATAAATGGAATGTCTGACACCTTATTTTCCCAAATGTAACCCCGATCCTAAAAGGGTCCCCTTTAAATTCCAAGAAAAAAACTTAAAAAATGGGAGGGGGCCTTCGCTGTTATGCATTTCCGAATACCCTAATAGGAATTGCCAGGTGATACAGTAGAGCACTTTAAAAACCCCGGAAAAAAATTTACTTTAACATGGCCTTTTATAACTTCTTTTTAATGAATTTAACTTAATCCGATACTCTGTATGTTCAATTCATCATAACAACTATTCATGGTGGCTCTAAAATCGTCTGACCCTACTCTCTTTTCTGTTTCTTTTTCCCGTTTTTGTGGTGGTCCGCGCCACCTCCACCTACTAAAACTTCATGATGCCCCAAAAATGATGGCCGGTTAAAAGGAAGAAGTCTACGGACCATCTCATCATCAAGCCTTCCCGTGAGAACCCTAAATCCAAAGAGGACTGTTTCATTTATTTGGGTAGAATCCCAGAGGGACTGCTCGGGGTCTGGAACCCCTACAGATTTTTTTTTTTCCAGCCGCGGGGATTTTTTTTTTTTTTTCTGCCCCCGGATTGAACCTTCTTTTTATTCATGTTAATGTTGATTTATTTTTTAAATTATTTTTTCTTTTTTTCTATTTTTTAATATGTGCATTTGAGCTACTTTTGAGAAAAAATGTGCTATATAAAAAAAATTTGTTGTTGTTGTTGTTTTATATATATTTCTTTCTGGTTCATCCTGCTTCCTCCTACATTAAGTAACATCACCTCTACTGGAAGTCCCTGCATTTTCCCAAATTGAGTTCTTTTTCAAATCAGACCCATACAACCGGCAGTGCTTTTAATGGCTTTACGTTACCATTGGTAGAACTATTAAACAGTTTCGATGGCTTTATTACAAGTCCATTCTTATATATATTTCTTTTTGGTTCGCCTTCTTCCTCCCAAACCCGTCCTCCCCCCCAGCCCCCCGGGCTTTCTTTTCCCTATTCCTCCTCTTAAACCCTTTTTTCCGCGGCCTCCTTACACCCCACACCGCTTTCCCCTATTCCTCATTGGGACTCCCGCGTCCCGCACCTCCCCATGCCCCCCATTGGGTCACATCCCCTTATATCAGCCTGCCCCGGAATTTCACTTGGCCAAGTGTGTGCCTGGGAGTCTTTCTTTCTTTCTTTCTTTTTTTCTTGATTTCTTTTTCCTTTTCATGTTTTCTGTTCCACTTAAACCACTGTATGCTACAAAGGGCTGTTTAAAATAAAGTGTTATTTGGGTTTGAGGTTTGAGCCCGGATTTTTCCCAAGTGTATGCCACTTAAAAAGATGATTGCAATTCAGAGGGTCTGATTTTTTGTTAAAAAGGGTTAAAAATGATTTTTTTTAAAAAATTTTCCCCCTTAATTTGACTAATCATGTTTATTTGGATTTAAACCGCTGGGGGTTTGAAAAGGGGGTTTCGAGCCCCTAGTAACAGTTGGTTCCGGGAGAAAAGCATGGACATAAACCCAACTACAAATGTATTACCTCCTTTTTATATAACCTTGGACTGATGAAAAAATTTGTAAGGTGAAGATTCAAGGATGGTGTGAGAATTTTTTTGCGAAATAGGTCATAATCAACGTCAATTGGGTTTAACATGGTTCAAGCATACAAAACCAGAGTGCAAATATCCACAAGCCCATTGCGGCACTTCCTGTGTGATTTTGGGCTATCAAAAAAAAAACTGTATTGTATTGTATTGTATAAAAGATTTATTTCTGTATTCACACTTGGGCCCCTTTCCCCGCTATTGTTAGTGCAGTCAGTGGTGAAATGGAGAAAGGTTTATAAGGACATTGCAACTTTGGGAAAATTTGTATGAGGGCAAGTGGAATCCATTGTGATGACTTTTGTTTGACACTGAAACAAGAAAAATCAGATTTGACAAAATTCACCTGAAACTTACCAAGTTTTGACAGATAAACTTCACAAATCCTGTCTCACCCGACTCAACCTTGACCCTTTTTTAAAATTTTTTTTGTGACATCCAGAATGATAATTTTTTACACATTTTATTCCAATTTTACTTTATGGTAGTAATCTGTTTATAATTATAAATATGTTTTAAAATTAAAACCATACTTCTTCAGTTACATCATTAATTCACTACTTTAATGAGGCAAAACATGGATAAAAGGGAAGGCTTTTTTAGGCTCATAAAAAATTTTATAATAACATAAGGAAAAGGATGAATTCAAGTTTTGAAAAAAGTACAGGGGTAAAACTGATTTCACACACAGGGAAAAATTTGGGAAAGGGGGTTTTTGACAGAAAGTTTAGGGGAAGGGGCCCCAAGGGGACAACAGTTTTTTTGAAGAAAAACAACTAGCAGTCTTTCAATTTGCAACTCATAGAAGCATTTAGAAAAAAAGAAAGGTTTGATGTGATGTTTATTGATTTGGAGAAGGCTCAAAAGTGGGCCCAAGAGCTCTGGAGGCTTTTGAGAGGAAAAAAGGGGGCCAAAAAGTATGTGAGGATTGTCCCGGGCATGTATGAGGGGGGAGGACCGGGTTGCAGTGTACAGTAACAGAGGTCTACCAGGGATCTTCTTTAAGTTCTACCCCTTTTGGTCCCGTAATGAATGTATTGAGTCATGGATAAAGATCAATTCTCCCGTGTAGGGTTTTGTTTATAACATTTGTTTTAGCACCAGAAAAGACAAAAAGGGGAAAAAGGGCGAAGAATGGAAAAGGGGGTTAAAATTAGATGGTTAAAGTAAATAGAAGAAGACAGAAAAATGGGGCTTAATGAAATCAGGATTTGGTTAGCCCATAGAGAGCTTTTTAAAAAAATGGATACATTTATATATCTAGGATTAGAGGTAACTCAAAAAAATATTAAAAGGAAATTCCCATAAACACAGTGTGGGTGGAACAATGGGGGAAGGAGAAGAAGAAGAAAAAGAAGCGGGGAAAAAAGTCTTTATTGTTTGTAAAAAATGACAACAAATTATGAGCACCCTCCCAAATGGGGAAAAAGTAAACAACACTACTTTTTGGAAAAAAAACAATACTACCCATGTAATCCAACCCGACAAACAAACATATTAATGAATGAATGAATGAATGAATGAATTAATTAATTTAAATTTAAATTAATTTAAATTCAACATAAAAAAAAGTACAAGATGGTGGTATGGATGTGCAGCTTTTTTCTCTGATGGATGTAAAAATTTTAAGCGGGAAGAGGAGTATTGTGTGATCAAAGTTTAAAAAGGTTAAGGTAAGGTTTAAGATGGGGTAAGACCAACAATGATGTATGGAGCTGAGATGTCATTAAATAACCACAAAAGTAAGATGTGGAGAAATGAGAATGTTGAAATGGATTTTGTAGTTAGAAAAAAAGGGCAGAATAAGAAATGGAAATCAGAGGTAAACAAAAGTGGGGGAGACAGCTAAAAAAAAAGGAAAGTAGTTTGAATGGAATGGGAAGTGATGAAAGAGACAATGAATAGGAGCAAAAAGGTGGGAAAGGAAGTACAGGAGATAGAAAGTGAAAGGGGACCAAAAGAGGTGGATGGGTAAAGAAAAAAAAGATCTGAAGGAAAAGGGCCTGGGCAAGGGAGGTGCAGGACCGAAATTGTATGGAGAAGGTTGATGAAAAATTTTTGACAAACATAGAAGTGAGGAAGAAGAAGAAGTACTGTTCTTTTTAACAGTGCTAATGAGTCTTCATTGAAAAGGGGTTTTAAACTTTGGGTTTAATAATTTAAAAATTTACTTTTTTTCTTTTACATAGGTTTCATTATCGTAGGTGAATTTTTTAGGCCATTAAAGATTTACTTTCTCCAAATTAAAAATGTTTTGAAATTAAAGTATTTTCTAATGTGCAGGGTGGTTCTTATTTTTTAATTTATTTTTTCCGGTAAATTTCCCTTTTGTAATCTTTAATGTCCAATTTTTGAACTTTTTCTTATTATGTACTACAATCACACATCTCGGTCTTAAAAAACACACTGGTTTCCAGTTTTTTTCATATCCAGTTTTGAAATGATCTTTTTAACAAAAAAACATAAACAGTTCAGCTCCCACCTGACAAAATTATTACTGTCTATACCCAGAGTGTAAACCCCAATCAGAAAGTGAATGCTTCTTAAAAATTTAAAAAAAATAAACCTGTGTAGGATGCAGAGGCCAGCTATTGGGTTCTAAGTCTGAATGATCTGCCCATAATATCTGAGATGTCCCATCTATTTGGCATTTAAATAAGTTGAAAACTCATTAGTTTAGCATAGGGACTTTGTCAGAAGGGCTACTGCAGAGACTTGTTATATTGCTTTGTAACAGAGAATTTTTGGGGGTTTGGAGCAAACTACCAAAACATTTATCTAAAAAGAACCATGACAACCTTTATGAAATTTTGGATTGGGACAGCTTAGCTTTTAGGAAAAACCAGATGATAGATAAATGATCTCCCGTCATTTTTATCAGCTGCTACTAAATAAATTTTTGCTCTTCTGGTGCTACAGGGTTATGATTGGCAGCCATGGACCCAGCTAAAAAGGTAGGGGAAAGGTGTCTGAAATAAGTATAGAATATGCAGTCCCAAAAAAACCAACAAGTACATTATACCCCAGTGGACGGCATGATTTTGGGGGTTGGGGGGGTTTAGGCAAATGATTTGTCCCGGCCTGTAATTGGTATCATTGTTTTTGAAAGTTTGCTTTTTGATTTGGTTGTCCCCAAAGATTGATCTAGTGTCGATTTTTGTCATTTTACCTGAATCCCTTTAAAGTCATCGTGCTGCAGTATGCTGAAAAAGTGCCTACAGGCCCAGGATGGCCAGCTTTCCAATGGTGTGGAAATTTTTTTTATATTTCTCCCTTTTTCATTTTGATACAGAGGGGAAACCTTTAAATTTTTTTAAAAAATTTTTCCTTAAACATGTATTGTTCAGAGGTTGGAGTAACAAAGTTACATTTACTCTTTTCATTTATTTATAATTTTTTAAAAAAAAAGATTTAAGAGAGTTTACTGCACCATATTTTTTTTTCTTTTTTGAGTACATTTGTGAAGAAGAAAACACTCTTACTCCGCTACATTGGGCAACACTCCTCTTTTTTTCCATTTACACATTAGAAAATTTCCCAAAAGAAGGTGCCAGTGGATCACTGCATGACTGTTTCAAATCATAGTAAATAATAATCACAAGACACCATTTCACCAATCAAACATAGCAACAAAATCACAAAACTGTTTCACCAATCAGCGTAGCAACAAAATCACATGGTCCGTTTCACAAATAGGCGTAGCCATGCAATCACATGAACACACAAACTGTGGGATAGTGGCACAAACCCCCACGACAGGGGGGGGAAAAAGGAATAAAAGGGAAAACCCCGGTTTTTAGCAATCCCAAAAATCAAAATCAAAAAATTTAAAGAAAAAATGGAAACTCAGATGATTGTCCACAACCCCCAAAAATATTCATATAAAATTTTTAATCTACACAAATAAAGGCAAACCCCACTGACACTCACTCATCACTAATTCTCCAACCCCCGGGAGGTAGAAGGCTGGGTTTGCAGGCTTATTTTACGCTTACACAAAAATTAAGCGGTTTTATTTGTAATTCCATGCGGGCCTAATCCTACTTAATACATATATCGTCCATAGCCTGCAGCTGGTCGCTGTTGCCCGTGTCCCGGCCCCCGGCCCCCCGAGTTGGCTCCCCCCATACGCCCCCCCTTCCCCGCCTCCCATGTAGTTGGCAGCCTGCCTTATACAGATTTAAATGCTTAAAACGAGCAGAAGACAAAGCTCAAACAACACTGAAAATCCCCCTTTTGTTTCATTATACTTTGCCCCTCTGTCAGTTTTTCCCCCTTTTTTGTATTTAAAGACAATTTAAACGGGACGCAGCTGGCAAACAACACGAATAATCAACAGCTGAATACACGTGACCAGCGCCCGTTCCCCACAGTCCCTATTTTGGATCACCCGCCCCGGGGTCCCCAAAGATCGGAAAGTCCCAGCCCGTGGGTTTTCCCCAAAAATGCGACTTTTCCATGAGGCCCGGGCCCCCTTCAGCCTTCGATTCCATATCGCGCAGACGGTTATCCCCTTTTTCTGAGTCTGCCCCTGCTGGGCCATTGTTTGCGGGATGGAAACGAACGAAGGCGGAAACGGATGCATCGCGGATGGTATGCCATGCCGGATACAACCTTTTTTTAAAGCACGCCTGAGCCCGAAATTTTCTTAATTCCTGGAGCCTGATATAAAAGCTGATCCTGATTCGCTTCACTCCCAAAACAGCTTGAGGTGACCGTTTCACTGAATTAAAACTTAAACCAAAAGGTTAACTTGCCAATTTATTTTGTAGGGCAAAAAATTGAAAGTGCTGACAAAGTTTATTTTTGCTCTTTTTTCTTTAGGAAACTGCTGTACACACTTTTACTGTTTGTCTCAAGTCTCAACTTACTCTCTGTAAATTTTTTAGTTTGAATCTGATAATAATTTATATATTAATAATGAATGAATATTTGACACAAGTCCAACAACATTTATTTGCCTGTTCCTTTTCATTTTCAGCTGTTTTTACTTTGTTTTCCTTTAGTTTAGGGGGTGACATTGTTTTCCCCCTTTCCTCTTTGGAATTTGGTTTGCTGTTTCTTCTTTGAAGTGGACATGCCCAGAAGTAACATGAGGGGGTGCAATATTTTAATGAACTGCTTTTCGCAAGTGTAACTGACCCAATAATGTACACTAAAGAGTTTATTTGCTCTTCAGGGAAAATGTCTTTTAGTCAATTTTTAAAAATGTTTTTGGCAAATCTTCCTGTAATTTCCTAAAATAGCATACAGTATATAAAATATATATATATATATATATATATATATATATAATATATATATATATATATATATATATAATATAATTTTATTTTTTATATATATATATAATATATATATATATATATATATATATATATATATATATATATATAAGAACCTACTTTGAAAATGGGTATATGTTTGTTTTAATAATATGATTGTTTCAAATGGAAAAACTCGGGAAAAATAAGATTGAAACACCAAAAAAGGCATTTTATTATTAAAGTTATCTGGTCGGGCTCCCCCCACCTGGGGTCCCAGGTTGCCCCCCGAAAATCTGGTCACTGTGCTTTTTTGCTAAATAATACATTGATTAAACAATTAGAAACCTGCAAAAAAACCTAATTTAGGGAACTTTTTTGGCAGGGCCCCCAGTTTAAAAAAGGGTTTTCTTTTTTCTTAATAAAAATTTAAAAAGTATTCACCGCTGTGAAACTATTTTTGTTGGTACAAAAAAAAAAGTAAAATACATAAAACAAATTAACCTGCCTTTTTTCCTTTGAAAAGAATCAGGTTTGGGGTGGTGAATTTCAAAACCCTTTTGGATTTCACCCCAAAAGGCGACACATGGAAGACATCCCCCAAAAACCCGGGCACCCGCTGTAGCAGTTAGCTGTAAAAGTGAACAAAAGATCCGGGGCATGCTATAAACACCCCATTGATGGGTATAAGGAAACAGGGGAAAAATTATAAATGCGCGGGCAAGGGATTACTTGGCCCAACCCGGGGATGACCCCGCCTGACTGCTGTGTCTGTGTATGGGAGAGGGGAAACCCCTAAAAAATCCGCTGTTCCTGTTTCAAGCTGAATAAAGATGGTGTGTAAAATATTGAGACTCAGCTTCCGATCTCGTTTTTGGGCACTACCCCTAGCTCGACCATAGGTGGGAGGGAAAGAGATTGATTTGGGAAATTGGGGCTTTGCCACGGGTCAGCCCTTTTTACCACAACAGACCATGAGGGCCCGCATCACTGCGATGCCCACCCCACTGCCTTCACCCGGTCCATTTTCCCCCCCACCTGAACAAAACCCCCAAAATACTTGCACCCCCCATTTTGGGGGGAGGTTCTCCTCCAACCCGAGGGGACTCCACCCCCGGCGGGGGGACCATGGTCTCGGGGGGAGGTGTGATTTCATCCCAGCCGCTTACACCAGCCAACTGCTCCACGGCCTGATGAAGCAAACAGGGCAACTTTTCGCAAAAGCAGTGACCCAATCCTGAGTCCACCAAACCGGGCCCCCCTTTAACACCCTGGTTTTGGTGAAATTCTGTCCAAAAAATTAGAAAGAAGGGGACAAAGGGCAGCCCGGGGGGGCCCAAATCTCCCGAAACGGGGACTTTTCTGGGCCCCAAAGCAGACCAAGTACACCGCTGTACAGGGACCCAACAGCCCTTATCAGGGGTGGACCCCCTACTCCCCCGGGTTTCCCCAGGATTCCCGAGGGACCGGCCCCTTTTCCAAGTCCCCAAAAAAATGTAGACTGGTTGGGGAAAATCCCCTGCACCCTCCCGGATTCTGAAGGGTGTGAGCGGTCCACTGTTCCCCCTGGCAAAACCACTGCCCCTGAACGAGGTTTTACTATCCCCGGAATTTTTTCCAGAACCCCCTAACCTTTCCCGGGGGGCTGAGGGGTGTGATCCCTTGTTGGGAAACCTTTCCGGGCCCCCCTTTTAAAAAGGGGGGCCCCCACCCCCTCTGCCAATCCAGAGGCATGTCCCCATGTCCATGCGATGTTGCAGAGATGTGTCAACCAAAAAAAGTTCTCAACATCCAGAGCCTTGAGGGAATTTCCGGTGTATCTCATCCCCCCCGGGGCCCCGCCCCCAAGGGGTTTTTTACAACCTCAATGACTTCGTCCCAAGGGTGGGAGGGGCCCACCCCAGGTCCCCAGGCTCTGCCCCCTTTGGGAAGGGGTGTTAGTGTTGAAGACATTTTAAAACCATATGGGGAAAAAGGGGACTGTAGTTCATTTGTGTCTTTTTAGATTTTCCCTTAAAAACATAATGAATTACTCAGGCAAACTTTTAAATTGATCTTGGTGTATGGCCAATGTATTCTATTAGGTGCTGTATAAAAAGATGTTATGTGAGTGTGTGTATGTTTGTGCCGCTGGTTTTTGGTAGTCTGTTCTTTGAGTGATTCCCCCAGTCTATTTTGCAAAGATGCCCCAAACTCTGTAGGTAGCATGGAGATCATAAGGAAAAGCATTTTTCAAATCCAGCAAAAATACTAAAGTGGACTGAGATATGGACCCCCAGGATTCTGCTGGATGTAGAGCTGGTCCACTGTTCCGCACGGCAAAACCAACTGTTCCTCCTGAATGGGGTTTGACTATCCACAATCTCATCTCCAGAACCCCGAATAGACCTTTTCCCGGGGGGGTGAGGGGGATCCTCAGTTGAACACACCTCCCCCTTTTAAAAGGGGACCACCCCGTCTGCCAATCCAGGGGGCACTGTCCCGATTCCCGGGGGGCCGAGATGTGTCCCAAAACAGTTCTCAACATCCAGAGCCGGGAACCTTGATTCATAACCCCGGGCCCCCACCAAGGGGTTTTTTCAACCTCAGACTTCAGTTTTGGAGACTTTTTAAACCCGTATGGGGAAACAAGGACTGTATTTTTTTTGTCTTATTTAGAGGCACCTTAACAAAACAGTAATGAATTCACCAAAGCTTTTAAATTGATCTTGGGGTAACCAATGTATTCTATTAGGGTGCTGTATAAAGAGATTGTATGTGAGTTTTGTATGTTTGTACGCCAAAATTTACTGTTCTTTGAGATGATTCCCCCGCTATTTTGAAAAAATGCTCAAGCCTGTCAGGTACATGGGGAAACATAATGAAAAGCATTTTTTAAATCCAGCAAAAATACTAAAGGGACTGAGATATGGACCCCCAGGATTCTTAAGGATGAGAGCTGGTCCATGTTCCCGGGGCTAGGGCAAAACCAACTGTTCCTCCAACCAGGTTTGACTATCCGGGGAATCTCATCTCCCGAACCCCCTTTTAAACCCTTTTCCCGGGAGGCTGAGGATTTATCCTCTGTAGTTGAAAACACCCTCCCCGGGCCCCTTTTAAAAAGGGGGCCACCACCCCGTCTGCCAACCAGAGGCACTGTCCCCCGGGCCTGGCGTGCAGAATGTGTCAAACCAAAAAAGCTACAACATCCAGACCTTGAGGAACTCCCGGGGGACCCCCCCGGGCCCCCCACCAGGGTTTTTTACAACCCAAAAACTTGTTATTGGTTTTTTTTCCGATGGGGAAATGACTGTAGTTTTTTTTGTTCTTTTTTAGAATTAACAAAACAGTAAAGAAAAGGGCTTTTAAATTGATCTTGGGGTATGGCCAAGTATTCTATTTGGGTTTAAAAAAGATGTGTATGTGAGGGGTGTATGTTTGTCGCTGAAATTGTAGCTGTTCTTTGAGATGATTTCCCCCCGTCTATTTTTCAAAGATGCTCAAGCCCTTGGGAGCATGGAGATCATAAGGAAAAGATTTTTCAAATCCAGCAATAAATACTAAATGGACTGAGATATGGATCGAGCCAGGCCTGGGCCTGGCCCGGCCTCATTTTGTGTTTAAACAGTTTGTGTAACTTTGGGTTTATCTTGGGATCATTGGGCTTACCTGAAAACAAAAGTTCTCAGTATTTTTCAAGGCACAGGCTTCTTGCAGCTACCAGGTTTTCCATTAGAATGTCCTTTATTTTGCTGCGTCGATGGCTAAAATTTATTTTTCTACTATTTTAATGCTTACTGGTTTAAAGTCATGTTGGCATGGGGTTTGGGCTAGGGTAGCAAACCAGCGAAAAAAACGAACTGATGAAAGGGGGCAAAAATGAAAGGACAGAATGATTTTGAGCAATGGACTCACAAAAAACATTGATCACGACAGATCCGGTATGAACTTTTGAATAAGAAATTTTTAAAAATTTGACTGAGCCACAATCAGCGCTGCACCTTGGGCAAACCTGCGTGGAAGAGCAGCCAATCGGATGGAACATTTTAACACCAAGAAACATTCCAAAATTTGGAATACAGACAGATCATCACCATACCAGAAAACGGAAAATTTTTTTTTAAACCCAAGTCAGGGAAAATCAAAAAAAACTCAAAATTTTAAATGGTTGAAAATCATCTATTTAGCGGTCCCCGTGAATTGAAAATGACTAAATCTTTCCATCAAAAAATATAAAATCAGATAACTGCCCCCCAAACTGAAAAGGGAATCTGAAACTCACAATCATCTCAATATAGAATATCAAGGTGATACTGGAAACTATTCTACCTCACCACCATATTATCACTCCGGGAACTTTAGTGCAAGAACTGGTGACATCCATATAGTCAAACCAAGGATAGTGGCCGGGGGTTTTGAATGAAAAAAAAAAATGTACACCCCCATATTTAGCTGTTTTAGAGCAAGCAAACCCGCATGCACAGATTAAAAACATTGCCCAGACAGATCATGGAAACCAACATTAATGCAGAGAATCCATATGTCAACTCGACACATCAATAGCAAATGGCTCAACATTCTTAAAAACTACCATGACAACAAAAACACGTGACTCCAATTGAGTTTATAACAAAAAAAAAGTCTTTGTTCACCAAAAAACATCAGCTCAAATCCAGAAAAAAAAATGTGACCCTTAAAACTCAGCAAAAAAATCAACCTACAAATTTGATGAATGAGACAAGATCATGACAAAAACCCTTTCAAAAATCCTAAGGCCTCACTGGGTTACGCTTAAAAAAATGGCGATTGACAAAAATGAAAAGGACGCACAAAAATCCAGAAGCATGAATCTATCGACACCAATTCCCCGTTTCCACCATAAATCCCAGTCAGCTTGAAAAATAAGCACGTGACCGCCACTAAACCCCCCCAGAATTATTCCCCTTTTAATATGCAAATCAATATAAATAGCCCTTAAGCTCAGCATTCTGTGAAAAGACAATGGGAAAAACACAGGGGGAAAAAGGAAATTCAGATAAAGTGGGGGCAAGGAAAAAATACTATTTGTTGATTTAAACAGTGGTATAAAAAAAAAACGAAGTTGATCGAAAGGGAAAAGAGAAGTTCCAAAAATCACACAGTGGGATATCTCGAGTGAAAAAGGGAAACATAGCCCACCATCTATATCAAATGGAGCTTTTAGGTACAGAGAAAAACAAAAAATAGGGACACAGTGGGAAAAAAACCCGAAAATTAATATCAAAATTTCCACTTTAATCAAGTTTTTTTTTTCATTAAGTAGAACATCATAAACTTCATCTTAAAAACATTTAATTTAAGTTTTCAAACCCATTTTAACAAAACAGCCCGTTAAAGTAGTATTAAAGTGAATACTAATGCTTTTAAAAGGGTTTTCTTCCTCCAAAGAAAAGAATCATTAACAGATATTAAGCTCTCAATAAATTAAATATGAGATGTATACTTGATATCATTTTATGATGATAGGAATTAAAGTGTTATTAAAAGGGAACCGGCAGGATAGTGATGAGCAAACTCCCAATTGTTCCTCCTCCACAAGATGCAAGCTGGGGGCACCTTAGATGAAGTTTTTTGCCCCGATGACTCTTTCAAATTTCTAACCTCCCCCTGTCCTTAATTTTCTTTTCCCAAATACCCAATGCCCGACAATAAGTGTATAATAGATTAAGCCATCTGTAAGCTTAAAATGTAGACTTCAAAAATTTTTTAAAGGGAAAATTGAAATATCTTCATAGTACATTTTAATTGTTCTATCCATCTATTCATCCAGTGAAAACCCCCCCGGAAAATACAGCGAGGAGGAACAATCCCGAACGGGGGCCCGACTGTGCCCGGGCCCCACCGGGGCCTCACATTTTAATTATTTAAAAATATAGATTATTTAAATTATTTAAAATTGTATCTGTATAATGTAATAAACATATTTTGCTGCATTTCATCTTAAAAAATATTGCCATCATATGTAAATCTGTGCTTTATAAAGGGCTCAGGTTGTGCAAATTATACCTGAATCGCAATTTATGGGTGAGGGACCATTTATATTATGTCAAAATGCTACATGGGATGTAAACATAAGGGCGGGTCAAAAAAATTCTTCTCCTTTCTATTTGCAAAAAAAATCAACTTCCGTGTTAGGGGACTATTTCCTCACTGTCAATTAACACCTGTTCTGTTGCAAAAAAGTTCTATCTCCTTTTAAATTACTTTGGTAAAAAACATACTATATTCTAAGTAGTCTAAAAACGGATTTATAGAAATTAAACAAGCACTATAATGAATTTAGGATCAAACATTCTGTTTCTAAATAATGACTGATGATGCACCACCATTGAATTGTCTTTCCCCAATGGCCACCCTTTCCATACTCAAACGCATCTGCTGACAATAATAGCTGTACTTTTTGCACATTTTTTGAAATTTAACAACTAATTCACTTCTCCACAATTCCTAGATTGTGAATTTGAAGTTTGGCCTGGCCATTGTCTAGATGTAATTTGCTTGTTCTCCCTATACTTTCAGGTTTTTTCTTTGAGTACACACCACACCCTGCAGGTGCAGTTTAGTCAAATTAGAAGCTCTGAATGAATATGGCTATATGTGTGAACTAGGGCGCCATTCAACGCTGGTTCCTGCCTTATGCACAGTTTTGCAGGGATAAGTCTCATCTCCCTGTGATTTCACATTGGAACATCTGGTTTTATCCTTCAGTTTTCTGAGTTCCCTTTCAAATTCAGTATTTTTACAGGAGTGTTATATAAACTTTTATAGGGTCATTATTGTCACATTCACAGAGTACAGTAAAATTTTCATATACATATGCTAATCACCGTCAGGCGCCGTGATTAGTGTCATGGTTTAGCAAGATTTGAAGGCTTTATTCAGGTTTATCCTTTTTTAGTAATCATTACATTCTTTATCAAATATCACTTGCCTTTTTATGTTGTTGATTGTGCTCATGGATTTGATTTGTCTAATTTCATGATTTTTGTTTACATTGTTTTGTATATTATGTAAATACATTTTGTGTTTTGTGTTGTCTCCTCTGAAGCATCGCCCTCGACCTTAATATTTCAGGTTGGAAAGAGGATCCTTCAGTGGTCCCATTGACGTTCGAAGAGTGCATTACTGTGAATACTGATTTTCTGGCTTATGGAGTTTCTGTGTCTTGTTTTGGTTTTCAAATATTGACATTTCTCTTGGGATTTGTTTGCTGTGGGTTGACCTTTCAACACAACCCTGTGTCTCATATTAGCCTCTCTGCCATTTTTATGCTTCTATTTTGTTTATTCAAATAACTTACTCTATAAAGATTCAGTGTTGGACTTGTCTGTCTAAACAGAGGCTTGATGGTTTCTTTTCCCTAAAGAGGAATGTTTGGTGTTTTTTATTCAGATATTTAAGATATTTTTAAAGCCAGCTCTTCAACATGCGCTATACATTTTATTATTTAGTGTGTTACATATATGTCTGTCACTAAGTATAGAGCCAGAGAGTGGCACTGTGTGTGATGTAAGTTAACACATTTAAGTAGGAATCTTGCTTAACTCTGTAAATTTGCCATGCTGATATCCTTCAAATAATGCTACAGTGACTTATTGCTGTTAAAAATAAAATGACTGCTTACAATTGTCCTTAAACAGATTCTTGCCAGTGCCACACTAAGACTCCTCTATGTATATTGGGTCCTTCTTCATTTCTCTGACAATAAGCAACGTTGAACCCATAGACATGTGGCTGTATTGCCATCCCCTTCACCAATATACCATTCTATGAATTTGATATGTGCCAGTTTAGACATTTCAAGTGCAAAAACGGCATTGTCGCTGTACTCTAGTCTTATAAAGTGTCCTGCAGGGCTTTTAAATGAAGAGCACCTGATGCCATCAACATTTGATCAATAATAGAAACCCCTCCTCCATGAAAAAATTTACTTTCATTATTGAGCCTTTGTTCACAGAAACTTTAATGGCCGAAACTCTCACATGCCATGAAGGTGAATCTGTAAAGAGCTGCAACAGAATCATTTAAAGTGAAAGCTCTATGAAAAATGGATGAAGGATCAGAGTGTGTTAAGAAGTTGTATTCTATCAAATACTTTTTTCCTAGTGCCTTTCTGGATCTGTTAATGAAAATAACTAAATGATTGGCCACCTAGCAGGGGTGAAATATGCATGAGACAGCACATAATGGAGCATAAACAAGGCGATTTATAAAACATGCAGGCTGATGTGTCATCCTCTGCAGTCCAGAGCCTCCACCCTAGAACTTCAAGTAGGTAGAGCTGACTCCTGTTGGTGCCAATCAAGTCTCGCAGCAGACCTCCAGAACTTTACCAGGTTAAACTATGGTTAAGATTAGGGTTGTGTGAAAACTGTCCATCAAGTCACTTTCTGTTACTTGGAGCTCCAGGGTGGAGGCTTTGGGTTGCATAGGTACCAGACCCCATCCTACAGATATTTGGGAAGATCACCGTCAATATAGTGGAGACTTGATAACAAAACATGCCGGTAATCATATAATTATCTGCCGTACCCCACAAAGTCACCCAAGTTGACCTGTGAAGCAAACGTAGTGCCAAGCCTCAGCACAACAAGTGAAACTGAGTTGGGTGGTCTCCAATTTAGCTGTGCAATTTTGGGTCAGGCTGCCTGGGGTGAGGCCCCATATCCTATTTTGAGAACACTGTTCATAAAATGAGTGATTATTAGGTGTATAGGGTATAACAACCTAACCTTCCCATCTCCCTTACCTTGAATATCTCAGAACATAGCTTGCAACACTATCATTATCATTAGAACAAAATTAATTTACCATATTTTGGAAAATGGTTATAAAATAACAATAACAAAGGTGAATATTATTGTGGATGGCTGGCCAGCTAAGAGAAAGGGTGAGGTAACAGAGAGCATGCAACGAGTCTTGTGCCCAGTAGGTTAACTGAAATTTGATCTTACTTTCCCAGTCCAAGTATAAAGAATGTGTTACTGAGGGATCTGGCCCTGTAAAGGCAACATAAATACTAGGGGTGCTGCAACACCAAAAACTTTTAAATGTTATAGAAAAAAAGTAGGTAATATATTAAGTAATAGACTGCTCTTCAAATAAAAACGTTATGACTTTGTAGATCTATAGCCAAAAGCATGATTAAATAAAGATGACAAGTGGGAGGTAAAGATCACTGACATAATAAAATAAATGATCTAAACTTTGTAATGAAAGAAGTTTGTGGCATTCCAGATTTTTTAATAAATAATAAAGAGTCCCAGAGTGTGTAGGGTCTGGGCAGATGCAGATACATGTGTGAGCATTCACGAGCCATTCAAAGGCTGATTGGGGTGCTTGGCTGATTTACACCTTGGAGCTATAAAGGAAGTGTGCATAACAAAACTGGGGAAGATAAAAAAGGAGATCAAACAAGAAAAGGATCAAGAACAAGGTGAAAAAAAGAATGAAGGAACAGAAGAGAGGCTGAAGAGAGGCAGGACCAAGAGTCCCGTGTTGGGAAGAACGGCGGCAGGTGGTCAGAAGTATGCCCAGGGAAAGTGTGCAGCAGGCCCGTACTTGAGTGGGGGGCTGGAGAAGGGGCTCTTTTTTTGAGCAATGCAGGACAGTTGGATCGGTCCCATTATATTGTTTCTCTCTTTGGATGCCAACAGACCGGCTGAGGGACGGGAGTCCTACGGACACAGGGGGACTGGCAGTAGTAACTCGATCCAAGGATTATTAGATGACAGCATCTGTCAGCAAGTGTCTATGAATGCTGCAAGGTCCTGATGGAATAAGCTGACAAGATGGCAGATTTTAAAAAGAGGCATTGACTCAAGTGTCTATTTTAGAAGGAAGAATCTGCCTGGGATTTAAACTGTTTTATTGGATTATTTATTAATTTTAATTTCCATATTTCACACAATTGTATGGATTATTGTCTTGTCTTGCCCTCCCCTTTGTCTCGACCTCTCTCCTAACCTCTAACCCTTCTCTCTCTCTCATTTCTCCTAGGGCACGAAGCAGAAAATGGCCGACAGTGGGGTAACTCGCTTTGAAATCGTAGTTGAGGAACTCCAAGCACTTGATGAACAGATTCAGAAACTCCTGTCCCGACGGAGATACCTGAGAAATCTGAAGGCCCGGCTGTTGGATAAACCGTCCTTGCCATCTGGAACCGGCGAAACATCAACCCCGCGTTGTGCCGACCTCACCCCCGCGTCTCGTAGGAGTGACGCGCTGCTGACCTCGGTGGATTTCAGCTATGCAGGCGGGGGTTCAAGGCCAGAGCACCTCCATCGGCACAGGCGAGCTTTTTATCTCAGAACCGGTTTGACCTTCTCCGCGTCCCCATTTCACCTTCAGCACCTGGTGATGTATTAGTGGTAGGTGATTCTTTTGTTAGAAACCTTAATGTCGCATGCCCTAATGCAAAATCGTTTGTTTCTTATTTTCCCGGTGCTCGTGTCTGAGATATAATGAAACGTGCGCCAGCAGTCTACGAGAAACACAAGGAGAGGGCAGTTGGAGCAATCGTCTTGCATGCCGGCGTAAACGATATAAGGCACCGACAATCAGAAATCCTGAAGGCTGACTTCAGCTTT
Source organism: Polypterus senegalus (assembly GCF_016835505.1). Lineage (NCBI taxonomy): Eukaryota > Metazoa > Chordata > Cladistia > Polypteriformes > Polypteridae > Polypterus > Polypterus senegalus. The sequence goes on from NW_024380235.1 coordinate 33,802, forward strand.
GATTAAAGACACGAAGGAGAGGACCCCATCGGCAAAGATCTTCGTTTGGTCCACTACCTCGTCAGGCGATCCAACGAGTACTACAGTCGTCTGCTAGGGTTGAACAACTGGCTACAGGGTTTCTGCAAGAAGAAGGATGTCGGTTTCATCAACAATTGGAATCTCTTTTTGGAAAGGCCGCGTCTCTTCAAGCGTGATGGCCTGCATCCGAACAGTTTCGGCGCCCGGGTCCTCTCGAAAACATATCAAGGTAATTCGTTTTCTTGACTATCTATCTCTGCTCTTAACCCCTTCGAAATAATACTGTTGTGCCAGGACATGATGAATGTTTAATAGAGTCTTCCGTTAAAGTGCACACCATTAATACTGTAATAAGCAATCTCAATGCACGTAGAAAACCTAGGAAATACGGCATAAACTCCAATAATCTAATTAAAATCACTATTTTAGAGGAACAATGTATTAAAACTATAAAACAGATCACAGATTAAACAAAAATACACACAGAGCGGCTAATAATAATAATTTAGTTCCTATTCCAAATAAATAACGCACATAGTACTCATCTCTGCACCTCCGAAACATTAAATATGGCACTATTAAATGTTAGAGCTTTAACTAACAAAACGTTTTTTATCAACGATCTTATTAGTGATAAAAAATAGATCTTATTGCACTAAATGAAACGTGGCTTGAATTCAGATGCGCGGCAGTTTTAATCGAATCTGCCTCCGGATTACAGTTTTACTCGTGCAGACCGCCAGGAAAAGGGGGCGGATTGGCTAACATTTACTCGAGCGATTAAAATGTAAAGATGTCAGTTTTGGTAAGTTCAAGTCCTTTGAGTATCTCGCGTTGTTATTCATGGAGATTCTCAAGTTCTAGTACTATCCGTGTATAGACCTCCTAAATATAGCGTGTTTTTGAGGAATTCTCTGACTTAATGTCAATTTTAATTACTAACTATGACACACTCCTAATAGTTGGCGACTTTAATTTTCATATAGATAATCAGTGTGATCTAAAAGTAAAAGAATTTATGAACCTCCTGGATTCTTTTGATTTGAGACAACTCATAAATCAGCCTACACATAAAGCAGGTCATACATTAGACTTAGTGATTACTAAAGGACTGAAAGTTGATATAAAACAGATCATTGATATTGGTCTATCAGACCATTTTCTTCTACTTTTCAATATAGAAATAATGATAAAAACACTCATGAGAAGCATATTGTTAAAAAGCTTCTTTGATTCGCAGCAGCTTTAAAACTTACAAACATTTTAAGCAATCAGTCCGTTTATAGTGCCAGCTATAATAGCGAGGACAATATAAATAGTAAGGTGGAAAGATTTAATTCTAAAGTGAGAGCTGCTGTTGACATAGTTGCACCTGAAAAGACAGTGAAAAAATCTTCTAGCATTGTTATACCATGGAAGACCCAAAGAGTGTCTGATTTAAAGAGAACATGCCGTAGAGCTGAGCGTCAATGGAGGAAGACTAAACTTACTATCCACCACGAAATATTAAAAGTCAAAATAACAGAATACAATAACACTGTCCGTCTTGAGAGACGCTGCTATTTCTCAAGATTATAAATAACAATGCTAGTAATCCCAGAGTCTTATTTTCAACAATTGATCGCCTACTAAACCCAGGTAGCTCAAAGGAATGCCTCCTAAGTGCTTCCAGTGAAACCTGTGAGGCTGTCGCTGTATTTTCAATCAAAAATTAATGATATTAGAAATAACATAGTATATCCCTCCAACACTAAGGATCCTCCTAAACCCCAGCATCCTGTTATAAACAAATTAAACTCTTTCACTAGGATAGATTTACCTGATTTACAAAAAATAATCTCTCAATTAAAACCCTCCACCTGCGTCCTTGACCCGATACCAACAAGGTTTTTCAAAGAAGTATCAGGCGTGCTAATTGATAATGTTCTTGACATAGTAAATTCGTCACTAGATACGGGGGTCTTCCCAGACTGTCTTAAGACTGCTGTAGTTAAACCCCTACTTAAGAAACATAATCTTGACCCCTCAGCTCTTGAAAATTTTAGACCCATCTCTAACCTGCCTTCTTAAGTAAAGTTCTGAGAAGGCAGTCATTATGCAGTTAAATGACCACCTAAATAAACATGCTATTCTTGATAAATTTCAGTCAGGTTTTAGAACAAATCACAGCACAGAAACTGCACTCGTTAAAGTAGTAAATGACTTTGGGTAAATGCAGACAGAGGCCATTTATCTGTTCTCATCCTCTTAGATCTGAGTGCTGCATTTGACACCATTGATCACAACATTCTTAGAAATCGCCTTAGTCAATGGGTGGGCCTCTCTGGCAGTGTCTTAAATTGGTTTGAATCCTACCTGACAGGGAGAAAATATTTTGTTAGTTGTGGGAATTACAACTCGAAGACACATGATATCCAATATGGTGTTCCACAAGGCTCTATCCTGGGTCCGCTGTTATTCTCAATCTACATGCTTCCGTTAGGTCAGATTATCTCAGGGCACAACGTGAGCTACCACAGCTATGCTGATGACACACAGCTGTACTTATCAATAGCACCTGATGACCCCGATTCTATTGATTCACTAACACAATGTCTGACTTGTATCTCAGAATGGATGAATAGTAACTTTCTTAAGTTAAATAAAGAGAAAACTGAAATTTTAGTGATCAGCAATAATGGATTATTGACTGTAATCTGAATTTTAAATCACATATTAATCAGATCATTAGGACAGCATTTTTTCACTTAAGAAACATAAGTAAAGTTAGACCGCTTATATCACTGAAAGATGCTGAGAAATTAGTTCACGCGTTTGTTTTCAGTCGACTAGATTACTGTAATGCACTCCTCTCAGGACTACCCAAAAAAGATATAAATCGTTTGCAACTAGTGCAGAATGCAGCTGCTAGAATCCTAACTAGGAAAAGAAAATCCAAACACATTTCTCCAGTTTTAATGTCACTACACTGGTTACCTGTGTCATTCAGAATTGACTTTAAAATTCTGCTTATGGTTTATAAAGCCTTAAATAATCTCAGCTCTATCTTATACATCGGAAACTTGACACCTTATAATTCCAAATCGTGAACTTCAGATCCTCAAATGAGTGTCTCCTTAGAATTCCAAGAACAAAACTTAAAGAAGGGTGAGGTGGCCTTCATTGTGCACTGTACCTGAATAGCCTGCCACTAGGAATTCGCCAGGCTGATATACAGTAGAGCACCTTTAAAACATCATTAAAACACATTACTTTGGCCATGGCCTTTTTATAATCTCATTTTAATCGCACTCAACCTTAATCCTGATACCTGTATAATTCGCACCATCATAACAACTATCTGCGGTGGTCAAAATCCCACTGACCTACTCTCTTTTCTGTTTCTTTCCAAGCCTTTGTGGTGGTGGCCTGCGCCCACCCACCCACTCAAAGCTTCATGATGCTCCAACAACATGGACGGATTAAAAGAAGAAGTCTACGTGACCATCATCATCATCAAGCCCTTCCGCAGAAATCCTAACCAAAGAGGACTGTTTCATTTATGTTAGGTAGAATGCCCAGAGGGGACTGGAAGTGTCCCATGGTCTGGAATCCTGCTAGATTTTAGTTTTTCCAGCCGCCTGGAGTTTTTTTTGTTTTTCTGTCCCCCTGGCCATTGAACCTACTCTTATTCACATGTTAATGTTGATTTATTTTTATAATTATGTCTACTTTTCATTCTTTAATATGTAAAGCACTTTGAGCTACTGTCATACATGAAAAATGCTATATAAATAAATTAAGTTGTTGTTGTTGTCTTATACATATTCTCTCTCTGGTCTATCCTGCTTCCTCCCATTGGCAACATCACCCTACTGGAGAGTCCCTGCAGTTTCACAGATTGAGTTCATTTTCAAATCACACCTATATGACATTACGCAGCAGTGTTTCAATGGGCTTACGTGTTACTGTACTAGAACGGTTAAACAGTTTCGATATTTATTACAAGTCCATTCCCATATTTCTCTTCTGGTTCTATTCTTCTTCCTCTTCAAACCAAGGTCCTCCCCACCTGCAGCCACATGCATTATTCCTATTCCTCCTCTTCCAAACCCTCCCTATGCTGCTCATGCCCACACCCCACACCGCTTTCTCAATTCCTATTCCTCACTATCATCCCATCTCTCTCATGACCCGCCATTGGTGCCATACTACCGCCCATATCTAGCCTGACATTTCACTTGGCCAAGTGTGCCTGGGAGTCTTTCTTTTCTTCTTTTCTTCTTCTTTGATTTCTGAATCTTTCATCGCTTTTCTTCGTCTTATTCTACACCACTGTATGCTACGGTTGCGGCATGAGGCTAGTTAAAACAGCGTTACCTGGATCTTGATGAGTTTGAGTCCGATATTTGGCAAGCGCCACATTGAAAGATAGATTGCAATTCAGATTGTGGATCATGGATTGTGTTAAAAGGATCAGATGCGATTTTGGAAAAATTGTCCACTTTAATTTGACTAACTAAGTACGGCGTAGGATTCATTAACCATTGGCGAGCTACTTGAAAAGGGCTTTTAGCCACCTAGTAAGTAGTTGGTTCCTGGGTAGAAGAGCACAGCAAACCCAACTAATAAATGGCCTCCTTTATATAACCTTGACTCGATGAAAAAAATTTGTAAGAGTGAAGATTCAAGGATGAAGTTGAGAATTTTCTTGACGCATAATAGGGTCACTAATCAACGCTCAATTGGTTGACAGCATGGTTCAAGCATACAAACCATGAAGTGCAACATACAAGCCCATTAAGTGTACTTCCTGTAAGATTTTGGGCTATAAAAAAAATAAACTGTATTGTATTGTATTATCATTAAAGATTCATTTTTCAGATTCACACTTGGACCTCTTCCCTGCTATTGTTAGTGCAGTCAGTGTGAATGGGAGAAAGCACATATGACATTGCAACTATGGAAAATTTGTATGAGGGCGTGAATCCATCAATGCTGGATGACTTTGTTTGACATCAGAAATAAGAAACATCAGATTTGTCAATACTTGAAAGCTTACCAAGCTTCCTTTGACAGATAAACTGTCACAAATCACTGTGCTCTGCTCTGACTCAAATTTTAGGCCCTTATAAACTTTTTATGTGACATCCTAGCACGATAATTTGACACATTTTATTCCACTCATTTTATGAGGAGTAATCTGTTTATAATTATAAATATGTTTAAATTAAAACCATACTTTCAGTTACACTCATTAATTCACTACTTCAAATAGGCAAAACAGGGATAAAAGGTAAGGCTTTTGAGGCTCAAAGATTTCATGTCAACTTATAAGGAAAAGGATGATATTCAAGTTTATAGAAATGTACAGGGATAAAGCTACTCACAGTGAAAATTTGGGAAAGGGTTTTAGATAGAAAGTTTAGGAAGGACCGCCATAGGAGACAAGCAGCTATTTCACAAGAAGAACAACTGATGCAGTCTTCAATTGTGACAACCTAGAGTTACTTGAGAAAAAGGTTTGCAGATGTTTATTGATTTGGAGAAGGCTCAAGATAGTGCACGCCAAGAGCTCAGAGCGAAGAGAGAGAAAGTGAGGGGTCAGAGAAGTATGAGGATTGTCTGAGATGTATGAGGGAGTGAGGACTCGGGTTAAAAGAGGTACAGTAACAGAGGCCTTGCACCAGGGATCTTCAAGTTCTACCTTTTGGTCCAGTAATGAAATGTACGGAGTCATGTGATAAAGATCAATTCTCCAGTGTAGGCTTTTTGTTGATAACATTGTGTTGTAAACACCAGAAAAGACAAACAGGAGGAAGTCAAGAATGGAAAGGCGAAAGTTAGATGAAGTCAAAGATAAATATGAATAAATGGGCTTAATGATAATCAGGATTCAGGAAGTTAGCCCATAGGAGAGCTATTAAAAAAGTGGATACATTTATATTCAGGATTAGAGGTAACCCAAGATGGAATAAATATTACACCTAGAGATTACCATAGAGCAGTGGATGGAACAATCGGAGAAGGAGGAAGAAGAAAAGAAGATTTAAGAAGAAAGTCTTTATTGTCATTGTAAACAATGACAACAAAATTATGAGCACCCTCCAACTGGGTGCAAGTACAAAAGTAAACAACACTACTTTTTGTGAAACAAAAACAATACTTACCACATGTAATCCAACCAGACAAACAACAAACATATTAATGAATGAATGAATGAATGAATGAATTAATTAATTAATTAAGTAATTAATTAGCACATAAATAAAAGTGGCAAGATGGTGGTATGGATGAATGCAGCAGTGCTTTTTTGCCTCCAGTATGGATGTAACAATTGTAAGACGGTAAGAGGAGTATTGTGTGATCAAAGAATTACAAAGGTTAAAGGTAAGGTTTACAGATGGGGCAAGACTCAACAATGACAAAGTGGAGCTGAGATGTGGGTACTAAATAACTACAAAAAAGATGTGGGCAGAAATGAGAATGTTGAAATGGATGTGTGTGTAGTTAGAAAAGGACAGAATAAGAAATGTGACAACTGAGGTATACAAAAGTGAGAGAGATAGCTAAAAAGCAGGAAAGTAGTTTGAAGTGAAAATGGATATGTGATGAAGAGACAATGAATACGTGAGCAAAGAGTGATGGAATGAAGTACAGAGATGAGAAAGTGAAGGAGACCAAAGCAGGTGGATGGATAAAGTAAAAGAAGATCCAGAATCAAAAGGAGGTGCAGGACTGAGTTGTATGGAGAAGCGGATGAAGCACACCATACAACATAGAAGTGAGGAAGAAGAAGAAGTACTGTTCATATTAAGGAAAAGTAATGGAGTTCTATTGAAAGGGTTTAAACTTTGGGTTGAATACTTAAAATTGACTTTATCTTATTACAGGTTTCATTCATTTCAGTAGGTGAATTTTTCAGGCCATTAAAGATTTATTTCTCCAAATTAAAAATGTTTGAAATTAAAGTGATTTTCTAATGTGCAGGATGCCCTTACTTTATTAATTGATTTTTTAATGGTAGAGAATTTCTCTGTAATGCTTTAATGTCACAATTGAACTATTTTCTATTACTGTACAATACAATCACACATCTCTAGGTCTTAAAACACTACACTGGTTTCCAGTTTCCAGTTCATATCCAGTTTTGAATGATCTTTTTAACATAGGAAGACATAAACAGTTCATCAATAGAGGAAGTTATTACTGTTCATACCCAGAGTGTACACACCACAATCAGAAAGTGAATGTTGCTTTAAAATTCAAGAATAAATAAACCTGTGTAGGATGCAGGAGTTTATTCAGAAGTTGGGCTTCTAAGTCTGCAATGATCTGCCTACTAATATCCGAGATGTCCCACTATTTAGGCATTTTAACCAGAAGAAGACCTATTATTTAGCATAGTGTACTCTTGTCAGAAGGGCTACTGCAGAGACTTGTTAGTTATTGTTTTGTAACAGAATGGGAGTTTGGGAGCAAACTACCAAAACATTTAGTCTAAGCAGAATGACAACCTTTACATGAAGTATTTCAGATACTGGGACAGCTTAGCTTTTAGCGAACAAACCAGCATGATAGAACAAATGACTTCCTGTCATTTTCATCATTGCTACTAAATAAATTTCTAATTTCTTCATGGAAAAGCAGGGTTGTTATGATTGGCAGCCATGGACCTAGACTAAAATGGTATGAAGGTGTCTGTAGCCAAGTGGGGTATAGAATAGTGCAGTCCCAAAATCCAACAAGTAGCATTATACCCGACAGTCGGACTTGATATACATTTTGGGGCTAGTTTAGCTAGGCTAAATGATTCCCTGCATCCGGTGCCTGTAATTGGTATCATTGTCATTTTGACAAGTTATGCTTTGTGATTTTGAAAGTTGTCACCAATGATTGATCTAGTATGATTTTAGTCACCTTCTACCTGAATTTAATCGCTCATATCCAAAGCGTAGTATGCTGAGAAAGTGCCCAGTTGCCTAGGATGGCCAGCTACCAATGGTGGAAATTTTGTTTTATATTCTTTGCCATGGATACAGCAGCAGGAACTCAATTTCATTAAATACAATTCCTTAAACATGTATTGTAATCAGAGGTTGGTAGTAACGAGTTACATTTACTCTGTTACATTTACTTGAGTAACTTTTTAAAAATTGTACTTCAAGAGTAGTTTTACTGCACCACTTTTACTTTACTTGAGTATGCCTAGAAGAAGAAACTGCCATTTACTCCGCTTACATTGGGCAACACTGACTCATATTTTTTTCCATTTACACATTAGATATATTTCGCTAGAGAGAAGGTGCTAGTGGATCTACCGCATGACTGTTTCACCAATCATAATGAAAGTACACACAATCACAAGACACCATTTCACCAATCAAACATAGCACAATAATCACAAGACTCCGCTTTCACCAATCAGATTTAGTAAATAATAATCACATATGGTCTGCTTACAAATCAGACGAGCTATGCAATCACATGACACACACAAACTGTGGCAGCATAGTGGCACAAACTCTCAACAGACAGTGTATAGGAAAGAAGAATACAAGTGAAACCCTCGGCCTATGAGCAATCCAAAGCACTCGATATCAAACCAATTTCCCCATAAGAAATAATGAAACCTAGATGATTCGCTCTGTTAACCTAAAACTATTCATATAAAAAATTATTAATCTACACAAATAAAGGCAAAGCCTCACTGACTGACTCCACTATCACTAATTTCCAACTCCCCGTAGGTAGAAGGCTGAAATTTGGCAGGCTTATCTTTACAGCTTACTTACAAAAAGTTAAGCAGGTTTATTTTGTATTCCATGCGAACGGCCAAGGCACCAAATCCACTTACATAAGGCCCATAGCCTGCAGCTCGTCGGGCCAAGTTGCACAATGTGTCCTGCGCCCCGGCTCCGAGTTGGCCCCTCGCCGGCATTGCGCCCCCCATCTCACGCCCCATGTAGTTGGCAGCCTGCCTTATATAGATTTAAATGCTTAAATGAGTAGACAGACACGCTTGGCAAACAACACTGAAAACTCTTTTGTTGATTTCATTATACTTATTTTCTGCAGTTTTTCCCCTTTGTTGTATCTTTTACCAATGACAATTTAAACGAGCGAGCAGACACGCTGGCAAACAACATCAAGAATAAATCAACAGCTGCAAGTACTTTCAGCAGTGACCAGACGCCCTGTTTACCCGGGACAGTCCTCGCTTTTGGATCACCTGGCCCCGTGTCCCTAAAAGACTTAGAAATGTCCAGGCGTTTTCCACACAATGCGATTTCTTCATAGAGGCCTGACCCCATTCAGCCTTTCTGATTCCATATCATGACGCCAGACGGTTAGTCACCTTCTTCTGAGTCTGACGCCTGCCAGGCCATTAGTCGCACATGGAAACGAATAGAAGGCGGAAGCGGATGCATCGGGTTGATGGTATCGGGCCGCGCTTCGTGATAACCTCGCTTTGGTTATGCTACGCCTGAGCCAGAAATTATTATTCCTGCTCTGAGCCTGATATGAGCTGATGCCTGATTCAGTCATTCACCACACACAGCGCTCGAAAGAGCCGCTTTTCACTGAAGTTAAAGCTAAACTTAAAAGAGTTCAATCTACAATTTTATTTTGTAGACAAAATTAAGTGCTGATAAAGTCATTTAGCTCTTAATTTTAGGGTACTGCTGTAATACACTTTTACTGTATAGTCTCAAGTCTGCAGACTGTACTCTGTAAATTTCGCCGAGTTGTGAATCCTTGATAATAATTTATATATTAATAATGAATGAATATTTGACACAAGTCACAACAACACGCAGTGATGCTAGCCTGTTCCTTACACTTACAGCCAGACATTTTGTTTTTAGTTTAGAGTGCAGAGTGACATTGCTTTCTTCCTGGCTTCCTTGGAATTTGGTTTGGTTGCTCTTCTTTGAAGGGATGGCACTAGGCGGCACACATGTAATGCGGAAGCAATATTGTGAATGAAGATGCTTATCTCTGCAAGTGTAACTTTGACCCAGTCAGTTAATTTATTGAGCTATTTCACTCTTCAGGAAAGCGTGTCTTTCAGCCAATTTTCACAACTGTTTTTGGCAAGATCTTCCTGTACTTTCACTAAAAATAGCATACAGTATATATATATATATATATATATATATATATATATAATATATATATATATATATATATATATATATATATATATATATATATATATATATATATATATATATATATATATATATATATATATGGTATAGTATAGAACCTACTTTGAAAATGGGTATATGTTTGTGGTTTATAATTGGTGATTGTTTCCAAATGGAAGAAACCTAGAGAGAATAAGATGCAGGGAAACACTAAAATAGGCATTTCTATTATTAAAGTTCACTTGGGGGCTCCGGCCCACCCAGTCCTTCCAGGCTTGCCCCAGAAAAAATCTGGTCACTGTGCTTTAGCTAAATAATATGGCTGATTAAAACAATTATTAGAAGACCTGCAAAAGAACCTAATTGAGGCAACTATTTTACTGGCAGTGGCCTCAGTTTAAAAAGGCTTACTTTTCCAATAAAAATTTAAAAGCAGTACTTCACCGTGCTGTGAAGTGCAGGTATTTTGTTGGCAGCTAAAAAATAAAGTTAAAATACATAAACAAATTAACTTTCTTACCTTGAAAAGAATCATGGCTGTGTGAGTGAATTTCTAAACTCGTGGGACCAACAGGACGCATATATGGCAAGAGCATCCAAGCAACCCAGGCACCTACGCCAGCAGTTAGCTGTAAAAAGGAACTCAAAAGATCACGGCGGTCATACATAAGCACCTGCCATTGATGGGTGATACAAGGAAACAGGAAACATTATAAAGAGGGCATATATTAATAATATTTGGCCACTTAACTGGCATGACCCTTGCCTGACTGGCTAGGGTTCCGTGTAAGGGAGAGTGGCAGATCCCGCCACAATAAATAACCGCGCTGTTCCCGCCCAAGCTGAATAAAGATGGTGTCGCTAAAGGCTGAGACCAGCCATATCGCGTTTCTTTCGGGTCACTACCCATAGCTCATGACCATAGGTAAGGGTAGGAATGTAGAGATTGACTGGTAAATTGAGAGCTTTGCCCACTGCCCAGCCTTCCTTTTCACACAGACCGGATGTGCAGAGCTCTGCATCACTGCAGATGCTGCACTGATCTGTCAATCTCAGCGTCCACCTTTCCCTCACCATGAACAAGACCCCAAGATACTTCACCTCCATCAGGCAGTGATCTCTCCTCCAACCCCTGAGAGGGCACTCCACCCTTTTCCCCCAAAGGCTGAGGACCATGGTCTCGATTTGGAGGTGCTGATTCTCATCCCAGCCGCCTTCACACTAGCTAACTGGCCCACGTCTAGATGAAGTGTAACAGACAGTATTATCTGCAAAAGCAGACCCAATCCTGAGTCCACCAAACCGGACCCTTCAACACTTGGCTGTGCCTAGGAAATTCTGTCCAAAAGCGTGAACAGAATCGCAGACAAAGGGCAGCCTGGCGGAGCCCGCAACCTCACTGGAACGGGCTCGACTTTACTGCCGGCAATGCAGACCAGCCTGACACTGCTGTACAGGGACCTCAATAGCCAAAAAGTGGTACCCCATACCCCGGAGTATCCCCACAGGATTCCCGAGGACACGAATGACGCTTTTCCAAGTCCACAAAACACATGTAGACTGGTTGGAAAAACTCATGCACCCTCCAGGATTCTGCTAAGGATGAGCTGGTCCACTGTTCCGCCGACTAGGACCTAAAACCACACTGTTCCTCCTGAATCTCGAGGTTTGACTATCCGACGGAATTCCTCTCCAGAACCCCGAATAGACCTTTCCAGGGAGGCTGAGGAGTGTGGATCCTCTGTAGTTGAACACACCCGTCCCCTTTTAAAGAGGGGGACCACCACCCCCGGTTCCGCCAATCCAGAGGCACTGTCCTCATGTCCATGCGATGTTGCAGAGATGTGTGTCAACCAAAACAGTTCCCACAACATCCAGAGCCTGAGGAATTCCCGGTGTATCTCATCCACCCCTCTTCGGGGCCCTGCCACCAAGGGGTTTTTGACAACCTCAATGCGACTTCAGTCCCAGGAGATGGGAGATTTCACCTCAGAGTCCCCAGGCTCTGCTTCCTCTTTGGAAGGTATGCTATGTTAGACAGGGATATTACCAGTATGGGAAGCGCAAGTGACTGTAGTTCATTTGTGTCTTATTTAGATGTCACCTAACAAAACAGTAATGAATTCACTCAGGCAAGCTTTAAATTGATCTGTGTATGGCCTAATGTATTCTATTAGGCTGCTGTATAAAGAGATGTGGGCGTGAGTGTGTATGCTCGTGCACGTTGATTAATCGGTAGTCTGTTCCCTTGAGATGATTCCCAGTCTATTTCTGCAAAGATGCCCAAGCTCGCCAGGTAGTATGGAGATCATAAGTGAAAAGCATTTTCAAATCCAGCAAATAAATACTAAAGGGACTGAGATATGGACCTCCAGGATTCTGCTAAGGATGTAGAGCTGGTCCACTGTTCCGCGACTAGTGACGAAAACCACACTGTTCCTCCTGAATCCGAGAGGTTTGACTATCCGACGGAATCTCATCTCCAGAACCTCGAAGGGAATAGACCTTTCCAGGGAGGCTGGAGGAGTGTGAACCTCTGTAGTTGGACACACCTCCGTCCTCCCTTTTAAAGAGGGGACCGCCACTCCCGGGTTCAATCCAGAGGCACTGTCCCTCGATGTCCATGCGACAAGCAGAGAGGGTTAACCAAACAGTTCTACAAATACCAGAGCCTTGAGGAACTCCGGTGTATTCTATACACCCCGGGCCCTGCCACCAAGGGGTTTTTGACAAACCCCAATGACTTGAAGTTATTGAGACATTATTACCAGTATAAAGTAAGTGACTGTAGTTCTTTGTGTCTTATTTAGATGCTGTCACCTTAACAAAACAGTAATGAATTCACTCAGGTGCTTTAAATTGATTCTGTGTATGGCCTAATGTATTCATTAGGGCTGCTGTATAAAGAGATGTGTGTATGTGAGTGTGTGTATGTTTGTGCACGCTGATTAACTTGGTGTCTGTTCTTTGAGATGATTCCCCCAGTCTATTTTGCAAGATGCTCAAGCCTGTCAGGTAGCATGTGAGATCATAAGGAAAAGCATTTTTCAAATCCAGCACAGTCACTAAAGTGGACCTGAGAGCATGGACCCAGGATCCTGCTAAGGATGTAGAGAGTTGTCCACTGTTCGCGATTAGATTTAAAAACCACACTGTTCCTCCTGAATCCGAGGTTTGACTATCCGACGGGAATCTCATCTCCAGAACCCCTGAAGAGACCTTTCCAGGGAGGCTGAGGAGGTGATCCTCTTAGTTGAACACACCTCCGTCCTCTTTAAAGAGGGGACCACCACCCAGTCTGCTAATCCAGAGGCACTGTCCCCGATGTCCAGACGCTGTGGAGAGATGTCAACTAAAACAGTTCTACAAGATCTAGAGCCTTTGAGGAACTCGGTGTATCTCATACACCCCGGGCCCCATACCATATTGACAACCCCAATGACTTGAAGTTATTGAGAGACATTATTACCAGTATGGAAGTAAGGACTGTAGTTCTTTTATTTAGATGTGCTTCTACCCACAAAACAGGTAATGAATTCACCCAGGCAAGCTTTTAAATTGATCTGGTGTATGGCCTAATGTATTCTATTAGGCTGCTGTATAAAGGAGATGTGTATGTGAGTGTGTGTATGTTTGTGCACGCTTGATTAATTTGGTAGTCTGTTCTTGATGATTCCTCTAGTCTATTTTAAGGTAAAGATGCTCAAGCCTGCTGTAGCATGGAGATCATAAGTGAAAAAGCATTTTTCAAATCCAGCAATAAATACTAAAGTGGAACTGGAGACCTGGCCAGGCCTGGGCCTGGCCCAGGACACTAACATTGTTGTGTTTAACAGCTCGTGTAACTTTGGGTTTATGCTTGGGATCATTGTTCACCCCGGGAAAGTCAAAAAAGTTCATGGTTCTGGCAAGGCACAGGCTTCTGCAGACTGCACCAGGTTTTTCTCTCATTAGAATGTCCTTGTATTTTGCTGCTGTCTGGATGGCTAAACATTGTTGCCACTACTGTTTAATGCTTACTGTCAGCCATGTCATGTCTGGCACTGGGTTGGTCTAGGGGTGCAGCTAACTGCAGCTAAAAAACACTAACTGATGAAAGGAGCAAGAATGAAAGGACAGAATGATTTTGAGCAATGGACTCACTGAAAAACATTGATCACTGACAGATCACAAGGTATGAACTTATGAATAATGAAATTTTGAGAAATTTTGATTGTGCCACAACTAGCGCCTGCACTTTGGACAACCTGATGTGGAAGAGCAGCTACAATCGATGTGAACATTTCACCAAGATCATCATCTCACATTCGAGGAATACAGACAGATCATCACCATACCAGAAAACGTGACATTTTTATTAAACCCAAGTCAGGAACATCACAAAATGAACTCAAAATTTTAAATGGCTGAAATCATCTATTTGAAGGTACCCAGTGAATTGAAGATGACTAAATTCACCATCGTAAAGTATAAAATCAGATAACTGCCACCCATCTGGAAAGGAAAATCTGAAACTCACAATCATCTCAATATAGAATATCAAGGTGACACTGGAAACTATTCACCACCACCATATTATCACTCCTGGCAACTTAGATATAAGAACTGCGACATCCATATAGTCAAACCAAGGATAGTGGTTGCTAAAGCCGGTAAATGAAATAAGAAAAATGTACACCTCATAACGAGCTGTTTGAGAGCAAGAACGATAACCCCGCATGCGCAGTGACAGTGCTGCTCGACAGATCATGGAACTAACATTAATGCAGAGGAATCATATGCAACTCGACCACATCAATAGCAAAATGGCTCAACATTCATACAAATCACCAAGTGACAACAACATAGACATTGATGACTCCACCATTGAGTATTATACACTGAAAATAAGTCTTGGTCACCAAAGAACACTGGGGCCCAAATCCAGAAAAAATACAATGTAGACCCTAAAACTCAGCAAAGCAATCAACCTACAGTTAGACATGAATGAGACAAGATCATGACAAACAACTGCATTACATAAAAAGTCCTAAGGCCTCACTGGGTTACGCTTAAAACATGGCGACGGACAAAAGTGAAAATGTGTTTACTTATTTAAAAAATCCAGAAGCACATCCATGCACCAACTTCCACGTTTCTCCACCATAAATCCCAGTCAGCTTGAAAAGCACCACGTGCACACGCCACTCCTAAACTCCTCCCAGAATTATGCCTCTTTTGAATATGTAAATCAATATAAATATTCTTTAAGCTCAGCAGACCGTGAAAAGACAATGGCAAAAACACAGGGAAAATAGAAGAAGTTCAGCTGAATACCAAGGGGAGGCAAGGAAAAGTACTATTTGTTGATTTAAACAGTGGTATAAACAACAAAACGAAGTTGATCGAGTGACATAGAGAAGTTCACAAAGTCACACAGTGGCAGATATCAAAGTCGCAGTGAAAAGGAAAGTCATAGCCCACCATCTGAGTATCAAATGGAAGCTTATTAGGGTACAGAGAAAGCAAAAAATAGGGACACAGTGGGAAAAACCTAGAAGAATTAATATCAAAATTTCCACTTTAATCACAGTTTTTTTTTTGTCATTAAGTAGAACATCATAAACTTCATCTTAAAATCATTTAATTTACTAGTTTCTCAAATCCCATTATAACTAAAGCAGCACGTTAAATGCTATGTACTCTATGTGCTGAATCACTACATGCTTCTTAAATGGGCTTTTCTCTTCCTCCAACAGAACACAGAATCCATTATTCACGATATTACAGCTCTCGAATAAATTAAATACTGAGATGTATACTTGATATCATTTCATGATGATAGGAATTAAAGCATGTTATTAAACATGGGAACACTGTGGACAGTGATAGTGACGAGCTGGCACCCCGTCCACAGATTGTTCCTGCCTCACAAGATGCAAGCTGCGCCAAGGGCTACCTTAGATGAAGTAATTTATTGCTGCAGTACTGACTCTTTCAAATGTGCTAACCTCCAATTCCTGTCCTTAATTTTCTTTCTCCAAGTACCCAATCGCCAGACAATAAGCTGTATAATAGATGTCAAGCCATCGTAAGCTTAAGATGTAGATTCTTCAAAACTTTTAAGGAACATTGAAATATCTTCATAGTACATGTTTAATTGTTCTATCCATCTATTCATCCAGTGACACACCAGCCCCGCAAGAATACAGGCGAGGCAGGAACAATCCTGAACGGCGCCAGATCATTGCTAGCGCTGCCACACCGTGTCCTCACATGTTTAATTATTAACAATATAGATTATTTAAATTATGTTAAAATTGTATCTGTATAATGTAATAAACATATTTTGCTGCATTTCATCTTAAAAATGATATTGCCATCATATGTAAATCTGTGCTTTATAAAGTGGCTCAGGTTGTGCAATATTATACCTGAATCGCAAGTTTATGGTGAGGGAACTGTATTTATATTATGTCAAGATGCTACATGGCATGTAAGCACATAGGCGGGTCAAAAACTGTATGCCATCTCCTATTCTATTTGCAAACACATCTAACTGTCCGTGTTAGCAGTAGGACTATTTCCTCACTGTCTTAATTAACACTCTGTTCTACAGATATAGCTAAGAAAGTTCTATCTCCTGTTAACTTACTTGTGGTAAAAGACTATACTATATTCTAAGTAGCTCTAAGAAACTGGTATTCTATAGAAATTAAACAAGCACTATAATGAATTTAGGATCAAACATTCTGTTTCTAAGATTGTCTCTTGCACTGACGTACACAAGTTGGTCCTTCCACATACTGAAGTGCATTTATACTTCAATCAATTGAAACACCAGACAGGTGATTTCAATTGAACTAATTCTATGACTTTCAAAACCAATTAGGGGAGACATGTTAATACTTCACTTGACATATGAGTTTTATATGAGTAATTAATTTAGACCAGTTTACAGAAATCTGTTTGTTTTCACTTTGGCATTAAAGAGTGTTTTTGTTTTGTTTACCAGTGTCACAAAAGTGAACATTGTATAACAATAAAATATGCATAGTGACTACTTTTTAAAGGCACTCAATTTTCCAATAGGATCCAAGATGGCAGTAGTTGCCACCTAATCGTGCAACATGCTTCTTTCTGACTGTATAAACGCATGACTGATGGTGTGATGTAAAGGCAAGTATAAAAGCAGACAATCATAAGATTATCAGATCTGGTTTTTTCATGGGGTCATTTCCGAAGGGTGGAACTGGACCGTGCGTCTGCCTGGGGGGTTGCCAACCGGGATCGTGTGGTGGGTGCAGCAATGCAATGTACCAGTGCATACTCCCCAACTTGACTTTACTTGACTTGATTTTTTTGGAAAGCAGAAGTTCATCATTTTGACATCATATGTATTCATTAAAAACCTGCCACGACAACTGTCGAAGACGGGTAACACAAGAAATTAAAAATATTTCCTGTCTTTACCCCACGTGTGCCTTCAGCGCCTTTCCTCTGTATTTGCCTGTGTGAACATCTTTGTTACTATAAAGCCTGCTTCTCATCCTCATTACTTTGTCATTAATTTCCTCACCTCCTGTCCGCTTTTATTCTTGCTATCTTTGACGGTGACTCCCGGCACACTTCTAATGCCTTTCCTCCTCTTTGTGTCCTCACACTCACGCTTCTTCTTTCACCACATCACCAAAGCCAGACTGACCAGTCACACCAAATCAGACTGCTCAGGAGAACTGGACACACAGACCTTAGTATTTTTTTTTAGTTTGATCTGTTAGAATTTGTAGAAAGCAGCCACTTTTTGCGTGTTTAAATATTCACATTTCAGTATTTTGATGTTTTATGCTTATTAGGGGACAGAACGTGCAGTTAAGTCCCCACTTCAGCAACATAGAATAACAAACCCTTGTGGGCTCTACCATAACTTTTCTTTTTGCATTAATTCCCTCACCCACATTAGTGTTCAGGTTTTGTCACAAATCTTATTTTGTTCTTCTACTGAGTCTCCTGGCTGTTGTTAAAACTTCCAGTTCAGCATCATATTTTGTACTTCAGCTGTCACATTATACTTGTTCTGTGTTTTTTCCCTCATAAAGTAAGGGGAATCATTTTGAAGATTGAAATTCTGCAATCATGGTGTTCTAGCACAAGGTGCAGCTTTCTACAGACTCCACTTCCAGTCCTATTTGATGTAAGGAAAGTTGATGGCCCAAAGAAAGTGGAAATGAGACTTTAATGAAATATCATTTAGCTGTATCTTCTTTTTTATTTCAATTAGCATCCTGAGTTAAGTTGTCCCTTTACCATTGAATAATGAAAAAAATGGTGTGGTGCAGCGCAGAGATTCTGAATCATGGAATTAATGTATTTTATCTGTTGTCAGTAATAATTCGTGATAATTTTGCCTGAAGAGAACTGTCACAATACATTTCTATAATTTAATGTCACCCAAAGTTAAGGTGATGTACTACATGATATAGTAAAATAACTCCAGGTAAATAAAAGCTGAAGTCCAATATACTAACAACAGCTGATGAAAAGAGAAAGAAAACCAAAAAAACAGAATAAGGTTAGAGAAGTAGAAGAGTGACAGTTATGTTAGACTTTTGCATACTTTTTTTTGAGTAAAATAGGTCAAGAGTCCTACAAAATGAGAATTGCCCAGTCTTCTGCTAGACAGCATCCTGAAGGTACAGCACAGTTGCAAGAAAAGGCAAACCCTGGGTGGAGTGAAGAGATGAGTGATCTGACATTAGAAGAAACATGATGAATAAGTAAAAATCCAAAAATGAAAGAACAGTCATAGTCAAAAAGAAGTAGCAAATTTGTCCAAAACCTTAGGCCAAAACAAAATCGATAAAAGAATGGAAAAAGGTCAAAAATGCTAAACTGCAAAATATGCAGACAAGTTGTATGGATGCAACAACAACAACAACAACATTTATTTATATAGCACATTTTCATACAAACAGTAGCTCAAAGTGCTTTACATAATAAAGAATAGAAAAATAAAAGACACAATAAGAAAACAAAATAAATCAACATTAATTAACATCGAATAAGAGTAAGGTTCAATGGCCAGGGGGACAGAAAAAACAAAAAAAACTCCAGACGGCTAGAGAAAAAATAAAATCTGTAGGGATTCCAGACCATGAGACCGCCCAGTCCCCTCTGGGCATTCTACATAACATAAATGAAACAGTCCTCTTTGGATTTAGGGTTCTCATGGAAGGACTTGATGATGATGATGGTCACGTAGACTTCTGCCTTTAAATCCATCCATCGTTGTTGGAGCATCATAAAGCTTTGAGTAGGTGGAGGTGGCGCAGGCCATCACCACAAAGAAACCGGAAAAGAAACACAGAAAGAGAGTAGGGGTGCGATCAGATGCATTTTGGGACTTAGTTAAATTATTAGATTTGAAAACTGAAGCATTTTAATTTTTTTAGTTACTTGACCAAAAGTCAATTACAGTTTTTTTCTTTAACACATATTTATGTAACCATGAGTTATATCAAAAAGAATGGCAGTGACAGAATTCAATTACTTACATTAGTAGACTAAATATTTTATGTATGTATATGCTTTTTAACAGAACTTTATAATGTCATGTAGTTCAAAACTTAGCTCAAATAGGCTTCTGGTGCCTCAATGGCTTTCAATGATGGCAGTTCTAATTCAAGCGATGTTAAAACGGAATTAATTGATGTGCTGTTGTTGTTGGAAGTTTGTTAGTAATTGTAATTCAAATTAATTACACATTAAACATTTTTAAAAACTATGCATATGAGAGTTAAATATCTGTTGTGGCTGGGCATCAGAAGAAAATTTGGGATGTCAACGGTGCGTCCTATTTAATATTGAAACAAAACAACAAAAGGTATGCTTCTTTGCTGTCTTTACTCTTGTGTTCAGGCTACAAAGGCTGTCAAAATTGATTTTGCCTCTACTCACAAATCAGGGTCAATTTGCTCAGGGTGCTCCATCCTGCGGATTGCTCTTACCAAAATGCCACCTCCTTCAGGAAGCCAGAGCTTTTATGGACAGTGAACTAGAAGGAGCGGAGTCAGTTTCAACAAAATCAGTCCACTGGGAGGTGAGTTGTTTCATGCGGATGGACAAAAAAGACAGACATGGTAGCAGGTGCTTTTTGCATTAAATATGAATAATATATGTGAAACAGGAAGTGTTGGAAATTGGAACATATGAGATGAGAAAATAGCATTTGTTTCAGCATTAATTTGATATTTTCTCATTGAAGAGTTGCATCTGCCTTCATCTGGGAAGAACTTGGTAGTCAAATTGACAGTCATCTAGTTTTACATCTTCAAATATTGTTGAAATTCATTTCAAAATTTCTAGGCTACGTGTAATATTTTCATGTCCATTCTTACGTCCGGGGTGGCACAGTTGCACAATGGTAGCACTGCTCTCTCAAAGTAAGAAAACCAGGGTTTGCATCCTGAGTCTTTCCTACTTGGAGTTTGCATGTTCTCCCTGTGTCTGTGTGGGTTTCATCCAGGTGCTCCGTTTCTCCACAGTCCAAAAGAAATGCAAGTTAGGAGGATTGGCCGGTTGCAGTGTGCTGTTGGGGTTGTGTGTGTGTGTATGTGTGTTTTCCTGCAATGGACTGGCCCTTTCCAGGGTTTGTTCCTGTCTTGTACCCTGTGCTGGCTTGTCTAGGCTCCACCACCTCTCTATGACCCTGTTCAGGACAAAACAGGTTAGAAAATGAAATGAAAAAAATGAACATTCTTGGTCCTAAATTGATGATGATGTTGGGTTGAATCTTTTGCTGTTGTTTTAATATTCTTCAAAATTCTCTTTGAAATTATGCATTAACAAAGAGAGAGAGGTCAGAGTTAACACCATTGAAGTTTCTCTTTTGAAGTTTATGGGTCACTTTTTGTACTATTTGATGAATTTTCACCTCTGACCTTAATGAATTTTTTCATCGAGTACAAAAATAATAATATGAATATTGAAAATACATATTAATTATTTAATTTATTAATTAATTGAATATATGAAGTGAAGATAAGTAACACTAAATGTTTGTATTATCCTTTTAATATGCAAAGTTTTGTTTCTTTTTTATAATTACATTCTACTATCTTTTACTGTATATAATTTAGAATTTGCTAATTGTATATTATTATTTTGTATTATTATTATTATTATTATTTCTTATTATTGTAAAGCTTGACTGATTATTTTCTTTTTATCACTTGAAATAATGCTGTAATGATATAGTTCATTTCCGTAGACTTATGTTGGAACTCGGCCTCTGAGGTTCCTGATCGGAATATTTCTATTTGGTCGGTATTATTTATTAAGTAGGATTTTACTGTACAATATGTAACATAACACATTAAACAGTGATTTTTGTTCTGAGGCTTTATCTTAGATAGATAGATAGATAGATAGATAGATGAAGATAGATAGATAGATAGATAGATAGATAGGAAATTTGGCTTTATATATATATATATATATATATAGTGGCAAGTGGCTGGGGCAGTACCCAGCCGGGGCAGAAGGATTGGAAGAGGGACTACGCCTCCTCCGGACAATGAGAGGAGATGTCCTGGATGTTAACGGACCACGGGGAACAGAGCTTGAAACTCAACCCCATAGGGACCCGTGGCACCTGAAGGCGCCGGATGCCTGAAGAACCCTGGCCTCAGCACTTCCACCACACCCGGAAGTGCTGGGGAAGAAGACTAGGGACACCTGGAGTGCTTCAGGTGCACAGCCGCACTTCCACCACCAGGGAGTTCTGGCAGTCGCTGTTGGGAGGCAACTGGAGCACGTCCGGGTGATTTTAAAGGGGCCACCTCCCTCCATTCAATGGCTGGAGTCAGGTGGAGGAAGGACAGAGCTTGGGAGGAGGTGGAGGTGGACCTGAGATCCAAAGGCATTGTTGAGAGGCCTGGACTTTGAGGGTATTGGGTTGTGTGCTGTACTGTAAATAGAATATGTACAATAAGCGTGTGTTGGGTGTTCAACCTTCGGTGTCTGCCTGTCTGGGTCCGGGCTGTACCCACACAATATATATAAAATCCAACGTCTATCTGCCTGTATGTCTATTTGTTTTTCACGAGAGACTACTAATGGATTTAGATAGTATCATAGTTCACTTATGTACCAATTTATTTGCGCAAATCCAAGAGAGACGCAGCAGCCCGGACGGGAGTGGGTCGGGGTCCACCTCATTCATGTGCCAGCCTCGGGGCATATATTACATACAGCTACCTAGAGAGCTACTTCACGGATTTAGATCAGGCTTTTTTCTAGAATTTGCTTGAACATGATTCATGATTTTGTGACTTCTGTCATCATGCTTTCAGGAGCGGGGCTGGCTCTATGCTAGGGCAAGAGGGGGCAATGCCCCCTTAAACAAACATCCTGCCCCCTTAAATCAAACTTTTAGAGGTTGAGAAAGAAAATAATAGTTTACCCACAAACTGAATATGGACAAGATTTACTACAGTAGCTGAAAAATTAACTGAAAGAGGCACAAATGAGAGGATAGGTTTCACCTCTTGTTCGCTCTTTCCCTCTGTGGACTGTTTGTCCAGCAGCTCACACAACACTCGTAGAGATCCCCACTCACCCTCTCCCCAGCTAAACATCCAATCACTGTTAGTATGCAAATGACCCGTGTCAGGTTTCTCAATATGCAGGGCAGAGCGAAATGAGCTCGTCAACTACAGGAGGCTTTGAGGAAGCAGCAAATCTCTGTCATCAAAATCATAGCGACTCGTGAAATAATTAACAACAACTAAAAAATACATCTATATTTGTACAGTCAATGGGGGACTAGTCCATTGCTCTTCTCAAAGTTTCAGTCTGGTAAAGAAGTGTTTCTTTTCTCGATCCCACAAGCACCACCGTAAGTCTGTCTGCTGCATAGTGCCGACTGGAGGACCTGTGTCTGTCTGTCAGACCCTTCACAAAGCCCCGCCCCAGCTTTCAACTCTGAACTCAACAGTTTTCTCGTTTCATATACTGATGTAATCACAGAGATTTTAGCAAAGCTTATTTATTCACTTTCCAAACCAGCTACCAGCAGCCCCACAAGGGAAAGTTAATGCTGTGAAATGCATCCTTTTCCCAAGCTTTTAAAAGTGTGACGCTGCTCCTGGCTGTACAATACAGTAGCAATGATCAGAGACAGCAACTAGCATGTCTACTCTTGTGGCATCAACAGGCACTGCTTCTCCTGTACCTCTGCCAACAATTGCTGCACCAAAGCAACCCGCTCAGCTACCCAGGGACTTAAATGGCAATACATCATCCCAGCCAATACTGGCTAGTTAACTAAACGTGTATTAAGTGGTACAACATTAAGATCATTCAATCCTGCTTGGTACCCATACAACCATGGCTGGAGTACTTGTTGTGTGGGCGCTGCTTTGTTCCCTGTCGGAAATATGGCAGCACTGTTAATGAGAGGATGTAGTTTTTACCTTAACTGGTTTTAACAACTGGAAAGCAGCACTTGATCGAGACAAGAGGCTACAGAGACATGTGTCCAGCCACAGCAATGTTGTCCATTGTTGCTTCAACAATCGGGACTGAGCATAAAAGCAGAGAGGCCAGAGGGGACTGTGGATTCAATGTTGGTTGGTAAACGCATAACTTGAAAAAAACATTACTATGTCAAGAGTATTGGTAGTGCTATAAGGTTTCTCTGTGTAAATGAGTTGGGGGTCCGTGGGACTGCAAAAACCTTGAGACATGATGCAGCGGGTAATGACGATGACATTGCTTCAGGGATTTTTCTAAAACTGATGGAATATACCTTGAGAAGGATAAAAGCTAGCAAGCATTGCTAAGGGTATCCCAAAATTGCAAAATGCACATCTAAAGGATATCCAAATGAAATTACCCAAACACTGGCTGACATGGTGCTTGGAGAGGTCAGGAAAAAATATGAAAGTGCTGATTCTGCAGGGTTTTGCCTCAAAAGTGATTGGACCAGGGATAGGTGCAATGTGGAAAATTTTCTGTAATACGGTTTGTCAGAAATTCTATGCCAGAGGAGCATCTATTGGGTTTCTTGACTTGTAACAACTTGATGCAGTGTACATCACCTCTGAGATCCTGTTACACCTTTCTGATGCTGGCTACAGTGCTGACAGTATACTTAGCCAGTGTTATGATGGGGCTTCTGTGATGAGTGGGGTTAGAGGTGGTTAACGCTCTGCTCAAAAAGAGGCTTGACAGATATGTCCAATGCATCCACTGCTACAACCACCAACTGCACTTAGTGGTTGTGCATGCCATGCAGAGTGAGCCGTGTGCAAAAAAATTTTTTAGCCTATCTAGTTCACTCTACAACTTTTTTCACCACCACTATATGCTCAATAAACATGATGCACCTTGTCTAATACTGCTTGAAATCAGATGGACAAAACCACTATGAAAGTGAGGTGACAAGGTGCACTGTGGACAATCAAAAACAAATCCTTATTATCCTATCTGAGATGACAGAGGATGACGATGCTGCAGTTGACCTGTGCATCGAGGAATCAGGCCTGCATGCCAAATTAAGAGGCATCACTTTGAGATTGGAAAGTTCTCAGTCTGGGTGCTAGTGTCTTGAAACCAGTAAATGCTATTCTACAGTCTCAGTCAGTTGATCTGTGCAGTGCTTCCAGGTTGTTAGTGCAGCACTGGGCTCTTTAAAAAAATCCATGAGGATGACTGTTGGGAGTGTCATCTCCTGCTGAGGATGAGTCACATCAACAAAGAGAAGGAGAACAATGAGCAAACACCTGGGTCAAACTGCACAAAATCCTTGACAGGGCCATTTCAGAAATGGAAACTAGATTTTCACACAAGAAGATTGACCTGATGAGAGCCATATCTAGTCTTGCACCCAAATCTAGTGCATTTCTAGATCCGTCCTGTTGCACCCTCTGGCTGTGATGGCTGGCACTGTAGCAGATGTTGTAAGTCTGAAAAATGAAGTTCTTGTTGCAAAACAGATTTCTCAAAAATTTTCAAAGGAAACAGACCTGTCCACTGTGTGTAAACTCCTGCAGGAGTACAGGAAGCCTTCCTGAGGTTGCATAATTGTATGTAACAGCCCTGGGGCCTCATGTAACGCCGCGTAGAACTCGCACTATAACATGGCGTAGCACAAAGCGAAATTGCTTTCGCACAGAAAAATCCAGATGCAGGAATCTAGCGCAGATCTCCAACTTCCACGTCTTCCGCTTTCATAAATCCCGATCAGGGAAAACTAACGCCAGCATGCAGCTTTATAACGCCCCAAATCCTCCCAGAATTTCGCCTATTTGAATATGCAAATCAATATAAATCGCCCTTAAGCGCAGCCTTCTGTGAAAATCAATGGGAAAAGCACGGGAAAATATAAGAATTTCAGCGAATACCAAGTGGAGGCAAGGAAAAACATACTATTTGTTCAAATTAACCGTGGTATAATCAACAAAATGAAGTTGATCGAGTGACATAGCGTGTTGGAGAAACTTGAAAGCTCACATTCACAAAAATGCAGTGCCGGAAATAAAAAGAAGTCACATATCAAAGTTGCCCTGAAAAGAAGAGTTGTAAGCCCACTGTCTGAGTGTCATGTAAAGCTTATTAGGGTACAGAGAAAAGGCACACGGTGGGGAAAAAGCACGAAAGTCAACTTCAATCTCGACATTCCACTTTAATCACGTAGTTTATTTTGTCATTTAGTAGAACATTATAAAATTCATCTTAAAACCGTTTAATTAACCAGTTTCTCAAAATTACATCGTAATTAAAGTAGCACGTTAAATGCTTTGTTTTGTATTTGATCTTCTTACTCAGTAGATCTATTGTGTGAATCACTACTTGCTTCTTAACACTAGAATTACCAGAGCCTACGAAAAAACTCGTAATTCCGTCCCACCTTAAGCTGCTTCTTAAAGCTCTTTCACACCTCTCCTGGCGCCTTTGTCTTCTAAATGTGCTGATAAGAGAAGCCGGCTATTCCATCCCCCACCAATTTAGAACGGCACAACTTCTCTCAGCTCATGCTTGATTGAGTATCTGGGAGTGAAGTGGGGTTTTAGAGTGAAATAATAGATCGTTGTTTGGAACACACGATTTCATGTCTGTTCGTTTCTACAGTAATCTGTGTCAACACATTGTTAAAACAGAAACTTTTTTATATTCTAGTAGTAGATGACAAAATGTAGGCATAAACTATATAATGTATGAAGCCTGAAGTCCAAATAGCAAAGAAACATTTTCTGGACACAGAGTCCATTACATTTGTGATATTACAGCTCTCTGAATAACTAAAATACTGAGATGTATACGTGATGTCATTTTCATGATGATAGGAGCTAAAGCACATTATTAAACATGTGTTTCATGAGCCTCGTGCTCATGACAAGCTTTTATCTTTTGTCGAAATTTGTCGCTCTTTTAGCTGTGTTGTTATTTTCTCTTTCTGTTTATATTCAATATATATTGGCGAGCCGCACTGCAGTCAGTGCTTTTCTTTCCCAAGTAACCGATCGGCATACAATCAGCTCTGTAATAGACGCTAACCATCTGTAAGCATAGCGCGATTCTTCAAAACGTTTAAAGAACATTGAAATATCTTCGTAGTACATGTTTAATTATTCTATCCTTCACGACACTCCCAGTGAAGAATATAGATTATTTAAATGAAGTTAAAGTTTTATGTGTATAATTTAACAAACATATTTTGCTGCATTTCACCTTAAAAGATATCGTCATCATATGTAAATACGCGCTTAAAAGTGGCCCAGGTTGTGAGATATTATAACTGTAGTGCAAGTTTACAGTGGGGTGATTGTACTTATAAGTACAAACCGTTCTACAAGGAGCAATTGATTGAGTGCATTTAAAGTTCTTGGGATTAAACTGTTTCTGAACCTGAGGTCTGTACAGGAAAGGCTTTAAAACATTTTGCAGTGGCTGAGACAGCATGTCCTTAAAGCTGTATACCGATAATTCTCTTTCGATCAGCTGCTGCTGTGATTCACACTCAGATACAGTGATATAAATACTCGAGTGTGCAGTGAGAGCAATATGGAAAAAGATGATCCGCTGTGGCAACTCCTAACGGGAGGAGCTGAAAGAAGAAGAAGAAGTGAAAGCAGTTATGGTATTTGGAATACTATGGTGTTCCTGGACCATTATATTGTTACGAGTTAATTACAATCAGATGCATTACACTAATAAACAATATGCGGTTAGTTTCAGTGTATTTATAAAGCCGTCAGGAACATAATGAGTAATCACACAGGAACAGTACCATTGCTTTGCGCTGGGTCCGCCAGTTTGCAAAACCGAGCGGAGAACTTGCGTACGACAAGACATGAGGTACCGTGGAAAAGTGCGTGGCTTTACGCCAAAGTGTAGGTTTTATACATCGCGATTTGAAGCGTGGAAAAGTTCTTACATAACATTTCTGTGCGTGACGCACCGTTTATACATGAGGCCCTGGTCATTGGTGTCTTCAGCATTGTGTGAGAGTTCCTTCTCCACTTTGTCACGGGTCCTAACCCCTATCGGTAGCACCATGTTACATAAAAGAAAGAGAATTTGGTGATCTTGGCCCATGAGAAGTCCATAACAAATAACTTGGATATGAATGAATTTGTAAGAGTCTTTGCAAAGGGAAACAGGAGACTGTTGTTGTAGAGTGGATTGAGGAGAAAGGAGAGCGGAGCTGTTTAGTTGCAAAAAGAGAGTTCAGTTGCTTACAAAAGAAACAAGCTTAAAACAAGACAAAAAAGAAGAAAAAAGTTAAAATGTTCTGTTCTGAATCTGTTGTGTTCTACAAAATAGTTTGAGAATTGTAGGGAAAGACATGGTGAATTGTTTTTTTTTTAAATTACTATGCTAACCCATTTTAGTTTTGTAAATATTGGATATATTGAGAGGTCTAATTTTAGTTTTACTTAATTTTGCAAATTTATTTGAGAATTAGGCCATCCAATAAAGATAAATTTTATGTTGTTGGTTGTAAAGATCTGGATGGATATTTTATTCTTTATTTTATTTTATTTTTTTATTCTATTTTTCAGTTTTATTTTTCAAGACTTGGTGAATTGATTTTTTTTTAATAACTTGGCCTACACTTTTTAGTTTTGTTAATATTGGCAATAGTGAGAAGTGTTATTGTTGGGTTCAAATATATTTGATAAAGGCCATCCAATTAAGGTAAATGTCATGTTTTTAGTTGTTATAATCTGATGAGGAATATTTTATTTTTTGTTGTTTTATTTTTATGTTTTCCTCCTGAGGGATTACCACCTTATCGTGGTCATGGGGTTTGCGTGCCTCAGTGACCCTAAGAGCTAAACCAGCAGAAGCTTAGCCTTCAGGTGGGACACCCAAGTTGGACAGGTCTTAGGGTAGAGGCCTGATGAAGTGCAATCCAATGACATGACAAAAACAGTTATCCAGAGTACCCCACCCCTTTCCAGCCTCCATCGCGACCATGTGCCTCCTTCACATTTCTGTCTGCCCCCTTAAATATGCCTGTCTAGAACCGGCCCAGTTCAGGAGTGATATATTCGCCCTAATCCGAGACAGAGACTGCAGGCCAAGGGAAGGTGAAGTGTGACATCAGGAGTAGGGAGCCAGGCAGTCCTCCTCTCTGTCTGTTTCACTTCTGCTTAAGGCTACTTAGTGAGCAGGACGGATTT
>NW_024380236.1:0-35595 GCF_016835505.1 Polypterus senegalus
AATGAGTCTTAACTTCTATGTTGTGAAACCACTTGAAACACATCTGCGACATAGTTTTTTACAGAAATGAACTGTTTTGAACAGTTTCCTGGTGGAAAACAAGGTATCACACATGTGTACACAAAGTGAATTTCAGGCCCTGAACGCGTTATGGTGAAATAAGGTTACCTTCAACTCTAACGCTGTGTAAAGTCAAAATACTCTGGTAAAAGCAGTTCTAAATGATGAAATCCCCAGTACCCTTATGGTTAAGAACTGTTTGGATGGTTTCCCAACTGTTTTTCAAAGTGCACTTCAACATCTCAAACTCACTTTTGAAAATCCCATTGACTTGCATTGGACAAAACTGAAGTTGAGTGAAACTCAATGAGTCTTAACTTCTATGTTGTGAAACACTTGAAACACATCTGCGACATAGTTTTTACAGAAATGAACTGTTTTGAACAGTTTCCTGGTGGAAAACAAGGCGTCACACATGTGTACACAAAGTGAATTTCAGGCCCTAAAAGCGTTATGGTGAAATAAGGTTACCTTCAACTCTAACGCTGTGTAAAGTCAAAATACTATGGTAAAAACAGTTCTAAATGATAAAATCCCCAGTACCCTTATGGTTAAGAACTGTTTGGATGGTTTCCCAACTGTTTTTCATAGTGCACTTCACATCTTAAACTCACTTTTGAAATCCCCATTAACTTGCAATGGACAAAACTGAAGTTGAGTGAAACTCAATGAGTCTTAACTTCTATGTTGTGAAACCACTTGAAACACTTCTGCGACATAGTTTTTACAGAAATGAACTGTTTTGAACAGTTTCCTGGTGGAAAACAAGGCGTCACACATGTGTACACAAAGTTATTTTCAGGCCCTGAAGAGGCGTTATGGTGAAATAAGGTTACCTTCAACTCTAACGCTGTGTAAAGTCAAAATACTCTGGTAAAAGCAGTTCTAAATGATGAAATCCCCAGTACCCTTATGGTTAAGAACTGTTTGGATGGTTTCCCAACTGTTTTTCAAAGTGCAATTCAACATCTCAAACTCAACTTTTGAAATTCCTATTGAGTTGCATTGGGCAAAAACTGAAGTTGAGTTAAATTTAATGAGTCTTAACTTCTATGTTGTGAAACCACTTGAAACACATCTGCGACATAGTTTTTTACAGAAATGAACTGTTTTGAACAGTTTCCTGGTGGAAAACAAGGCGTCACACATGTGTACACAAAGAGAATTTCAGCCCTGAAGCGCGTTATGGTGAAATAAGGTTACCTTCAACTCTAACGCTGTGTAAAGTCAAAATACTATCGTAAAAACAGTTCTAAATGATGAAATCCCCAGTACCCTTATGGTTAAGAACTGTTTGGATGGTTTCCCAACTGTTTTTCAAAGTGCACTTCACATCTTAAACTCACTTTTGAAATCCCCATTAACTTGCAATGGACAAAAACTGAAGTTGAGTGAAACTCAATGAGTCTTAACTTCTATGTTGTGAAACCACTTGAAACACATCTGTGACATAGTTTTTTACAGAAATGAACTGTTTTGAACAGTTTCCTGGTGGAAAACAAGCCGTCACAGATGTGTACACAAAGTTGTTTTCAGGTCTTGAAAAGTGTTATGATGAAGTCAGGTTACCTTCAACTCTAACTCTGTGGAAAGTCAAAATACTCTGGTAAAGGCAGTTCTAAATGATGAAACCCCAGTACCCTTATGGTTAAGAACTGTTTGGATGGTTTCCCAACTGTTTTTCAAAGTGCAATTCAACATCTCAAACTCAGCTTTTGAAAATCCTATTGAGTTGCATTGGGCAAAACTGAAGTTGAGTTAAATTTAATGAGTCTTAACTTCTATGTTGTGTGAAACACTTGAAACACATCTGCGACATAGTTTTTTACAGAAATGAACTGTTTTGAACAGTTTCCTGGTGGAAAACAAGGCGTCACACATGTGTACACAAAGTTATTTTCAGGCCCTGAAACGCGTTATGGTGAAATAAGGTTACCTTCAACTCTAACGCTGTGTAAAGTCAAAATACTATGGTAAAAACAGTTCTAAATGATGAAACCCCCAGTACCCTTATGGTTAAGAACTGTTTGGATGGTTTCCCAACTGTTTTTCATAGTGCACTTCAACATCTCAAACTCACTTTCTGAAATCCCCATTAACTTGCAATGGACAAAACTGAAGTTGAGTGAAACTCAATGAGTCTTAACTTCTATGTTGTGAAACCACTTTAAATACATCTGCGACATAGTTTTTTACAGAAATGAACTGTTTTGAACAGTTTCCTGTTGGAAAACAAGCCGTCACACATGTGTACACAAAGTTATTTTCAGGTCTTGAAAAGTGTTATGGTGAATTCAGGTTACCTTCAACTCTAACTCTGTGGAAAGTCAAAATACTCTGGTAAAAGCAGTTCTAAATGATGAAATCCCCAGTACCCTTATGGTTAAGAACTGTTTGGATGGTTTCCCAACTGTTTTTCAAAGTGCACTTCACATCTTAAACTCACCTTTTGAAATCCCCATTAACTTGCAATGGACAAAAACTGAAGTTGAGTGAAACTCAATGAGTCTTAACTTCTATGTTGTGAAACCACTTGAAACACATCTGTGACATAGTTTTTACAGAAATAAACTGTTTTAAACAGTATCCTGGTGGAAAACAAGCCGTCACAGATGTGTACACAAAGTTGTTTTCAGGTCTTGAAAAGTGTTATGATGATGTCAGGTTACCTACCTTCAACTCTAACTCTGTGGAAAGTCAAAATACTCTGGTAAAAGCAGTTCTAAATGATGAAACCCCCAGTACCCTTATGGTTAAGAACTGTTTGGATGGTTACCCACTGTTTCTCAAAGTGCAATTCAACATCTCAAACTCAGCTTTTGAAAATCCTATTGAGTTGCATTGGGCAAAAACTGAAGTTGAGTTAAATTTAATGAGTCTTAACTTCTATGTTGTGAAAGTTGAAACACTTGAAACACATCTGCGACATAGTTTTTTACAGAAATGAACTGTTTTGAACAGTTTCCTGGTGGAAAACAAGGCGTCACAAATGTGTACACAAAGTTAATTTCAAGCCCTGAAACGCGTTATGGTGAAATTAGGCTACCTTCAACTCTAACGCTGTGTAAAGTCAAAAAACTATGGTAAAACAGTTCTAAATGATAAAATCCCAGTACCCTTATGGTTAAGAACTGTTTGGATGGTTTCCCAACTATTTTTCATAGTGCACTTCACATCTTAAACTCACTTTTTGAAATCCCCATTAACTTGCAATGGACAAAAACTGAAGGTGAGTGAAACTCAATGAGTCTTAACTTCTATGTTGTGAAACCACTTGAAATACATCTAGGACATAGTTTTTTACAGAAATGAACTGTTTTGAACAGTTTCCTGTTGGAAAACAAGGTATCACACATGTGTACAAAAGTTGTTTTCAGGTCTTGAAAAGTGTTATGATGAATTCAGGTTACCTTCAACTCTAACTCTGTGGAATGTCAAAATACTCTGGTAAAGGCAGTTCTAAATGATGAAACCCCAGTACCCTTATGGTTAAGAACTGTTTGGATGGTTTCACAACTGTTTTTCAAAGTGCACTTCAACATCTCAATCTCACTTTTTGAAATCCCCTTTGACTTGCATTGGGCCAAATCTAAAGTTGAGTGAAACTCAATGAGTCTTAACTTCTATGTTGTGAAACCACTTGAAAAACATCAGCGACATAGTTTTTACAGAAATGAACTGTTTTGAACAGTTTCCTGGTGGAAAACAAGGCGTCACACATGTGTAAACAAAGTTATTTTCAGGCCGTGAAACGCGTTATGGTGAAATAAGGTTACCTTCAACTCTAACGCTGTGTAAAGTCAAAATACTCTGGTAAAAGCAGTTCTAAATGATGAAATCCCCAGTACCCTTATGGTTAAGAACTGTTTGGATGGTTTCCCAACTGTTTTTCAAAGTGCACTTCAACATCTCAAACTCACTTTTGAAATCCATTAACTTGCAATGGACAAAACTGAAGTTGAGTGAAACTCAATGAGTCTTAACTTCTATGTTGTGAAACCACTTGAAACACATCTGCGACATAGTTTTTTACAGAAATGAACTGTTTTGAACAGTTTCCTGGTGGAAAACAAGGCGTCACACATGTGTACACAAAGTTGTTTTCAGGCCCTGAAACGCGTTATGGTGAAATAAGGTTACCTTCAACTCTAACGCTGTGTAAAGTCAAAATACTCTGGTAAAAGCAGTTCTAAATGATGAAATCCCCAGTACCCTTATGGTTAAGAACTGTTTGGATGGTTTCCCAACTGTTTTTCAAAGTGCAATTCAACATCTCAAACTCACCTTTTGAAATCCCTATTGAGTTGCATTGGGCAAAACTGAAGTTGAGTGAAACTCAATGAGTCTTAACTTCTATGTTGTGAAACCACTTGAAACACATCTGCGACATAGTTTTTTACAGAAATGAACTGTTTTGAACAGTTTCCTGGTGGAAAACAAGGCGTCACACATGTGTACACAAAGTTATTTTCAGGCCCTGAAAGCGTTATGGTGAAATAAGGTTACCTTCAACTCTAACGCTGTGTAAAGTCAAAATACTCTGGTAAAAGCAGTTCTAAATGATGAAATACCCAGTACCCTTATGGTTAAGAACTGTTTGGATGGTTTTCCAACTGTTTTCAAAGTGCACTTCACATCTTAAACTCACTTTTGAAATCCCCATTAACTTGCATTGGACAAAACTGAAGTTGAGTGAAACTCAATGAGTCTTAACTTCTATGTTGTGAAACCACTTGAAACACATCTGCGACATAGTTTTTACAGAAATGAACTGTTTTGAACAGTTTCCTGGTGGAAAACAAGGCGTCACACATGTGTACACAAAGTGATTTTCAGGTCTTGAAAAGCGTTATGGTGAATAAGGTTACATTCAACTCTAACGCTGTGTAAAGTCAAAATACTCTGGTAAAGGCAGTTCTAAATGATGAAATCCCCAGTACCCTTATGGTTAAGAACTGTTTGGATGGTTTCCCAACTGTTTTTCAAAGTGCACTTCAACATCTTAAACTCACTTTTTGAAATCCCCATTAACTTGCATTGGACAAAAACTGAAGTTGAGTGAAACTCAATGAGTCTTAACTTCTATGTTGTGAAACCACTTGAAAAACATCTGCGACATAGTTTTTTACAGAAATGAACTGTTTTGAACAGTTTCCTGGTGGAAAACAAGGCGTCACACATGTGTACACAAAGTTATTTTCAGGCCCTGAAACGCGTTATGGTGAAATAAGGTTACCTTCAACTCTAACGCTGTGTAAAGTCAAAATACTCTGGTAAAAGCAGTTCTAAATGATGAAATCCCCAGTACCCTTATGGTTAAGAACTGTTTGGATGGTTTCACAACTGTTTTTCAAAGTGCACTTCAACATCTCAAACTCACTGTTTGAAATCCCTATTGACTTGCATTGGGCAAAAACTGAAGTTGAGTGAAACTCAATGAGTCTTAACTTCTATGTTGTGAAACCACTTGAAAACATCTGCGACATAGTTTTTACAGAAATGAACTGTTTTGAACAGTTTCCTGGTGGAAAACAAGGCGTCACACATGTGTACACAAAGTTATTTTCAGGCCCTGAAATGCGTTATGGTGAAATAAGGTTACCTTCAACTCTAACGCTGTGTAAAGTCAAAATACTCTGGTAAAAGCAGTTCTAAATGATGAAATCCCCAGTACCCTTATGGTTAAGAACTGTTTGGATGGTTTCCCAACTGTTTTTCAAAGTGCACTTCAACATCTCAAACTCACTTTTGAAATCCCATTTGACTTGCATTGGGCAAAAACTGAAGTTGAGTGAAACTCAATGAGTCTTAACTTCTATGTTGTGAAACCACTTAAAACACATCTGCGACATAGTTTTTTACAGAAATGAACTGTTTTGAACAGTTTCCTGGTGGAAAACAAGGCGTCACACATGTGTACACAAAGTGATTTTCAGGCCCTTGAACGCGTTATGGTGAAATAAGGTTACCTTCAACTCTAACGCTGTGTAAAGTCAAAATACTCTGGTAAAAGCAGTTCTAAATGATGAAATCCCCAGTACCCTTATGGTTAAGAACTGTTTGGATGGTTTCCCAACTGTTTTTCAAAGTGCACTTCAACATCTTAAACTCACTTTTTGAAAATCCCCATTAACTTGCAATGGACAAAACTGAAGTTGAGTGAAACTCAATGAGTCTTAACTTCTATGTTGTGAAACCACTTGAAACACATCTGCGACATAGTTTTTTACAGAAATGAACTGTTTTGAACAGTTTCCTGGTGGAAAACAAGGCGTCACACATGTGTACACAAAGTTGTTTTCAGGTCTTGAAAAGTGTTATGATGAATTCAGGTTACCTTCAACTCTAACTCTGTGGAAAGTCAAAATACTCTGGTAAAGGCAGTTCTAAATGATGAAATCCCCAGTACCCTTATGGTTAAGAACTGTTTGGATGGTTTCCCAACTGTTTTTCAAAGTGCACTTCAACATCTCAAACTCAGCTTTTGAAATCCCATTTGACTTGCATTGGGCAAAACTGAAGTTGAGTGAAACTCAATGAGTCTTAACTTCTATGTTGTGAAACCACTTGAAACACATCTGCGACATAGTTTTTACAGAAATGAACTGTTTTGAACAGTTTCCTGGTGGAAAACAAGGCGTCACACATGTGTACACAAAGTTATTTCAGGCCCTGAAACGCGTTATGGTGAAATAAGGTTACCTTCAACTCTAACGCTGTGTAAAGTCAAAATACTCTGGTAAAAGCAGTTCTAAATGATGAAATCCCCAGTACCCTTATGGTTAAGAACTGTTTGGATGGTTTCCCAACTGTTTTTCAAAGTGCACTTCACATCTCAAACTCACTTTTTGAAATCCCCATTAACTTGCAATGGCCAAAACTGAAGTTGAGTGAAACTCAATGAGTCTTAACTTCTATGTTGTGAAACCACTTGAAACACATCTGCGACATAGTTTTTTACAGAAATGAACTGTTTTGAACAGTTTCCTGGTGGAAAACAAGGCGTCACACATGTGTACACAAAGTTATTTTCAGGCCTTGAAAGCGTTATGGTGAAATAAGGTTACCTTCAACTCTAACTCTGTGTAAAGTCAAAATACTCTGGTAAAAGCAGTTCTAAATGATGAAATCCCCAGTACCCTTATGGTTAAGAACTGTTTGGATGGTTTCCCAACTGTTTTTCAAAGTGCACTTCAACATCTCATACTCACTTTTGAAAATCCTATTGAGTTGCATTGGGCAAAAACTGAAGTTGAGTTAAATTTAATGAGTCTTAACTTCTATGTTGTGAAACCACTTGAAACACATCTGCGACATAGTTTTTCACAGAAATGAAGTGTTTTGAACAGTTTCCTGGTGGAAAACAAGGCGTCACACATGTGTACACAAAGTGAATTTTCAGGCCCTGAAACGCGTTATGGTGAAATAAGGTTACCTTCAACTCTAACGCTGTGTAAAGTCAAAATACTATGGTAAAAACAGTTCTAAATGATGAAATCCCCAGTACCCTTATGGTTAAGAACTGTTTGGATGGTTTCCCAACTGTTTTTCAAAGTGCACTTCACATCTTAAACTCACTTTTGAAATCCCCATTAACTTGCAATGGACAAAAACTGAAGTTGAGTGAAACTCAATGAGTCTTAACTTCTATGTTGTGAAACCACTTGAAACACATCTGCGACATAGTTTTTACAGAAATGAACTGTTTTGAACAGTTTCCTGGTGGAAAACAAGGTATCACACATGTGTACACAAAGTTGTTTTCAGGTCTTGAAAAGTGTTATGGTGAAATTCAAGTTACCTTCA
Organism: Polypterus senegalus; assembly: GCF_016835505.1. Lineage (NCBI taxonomy): Eukaryota > Metazoa > Chordata > Cladistia > Polypteriformes > Polypteridae > Polypterus > Polypterus senegalus. The sequence goes on from NW_024380236.1 coordinate 7,867, forward strand.
ACTCTAACTCTGTTGAAAGTCAAAATACTCTGGTAAAGGCAGTTCTAAATGATGAAATCCCCAGTACCCTTATGGTTAAGAACTGTTTGGATGGTTTCCCAACTGTTTTTCAAAGTGCACTTCAACATCTCAAACTCACTTTTGAAATCCCCATTGACTTGCATTGGGCCAAAACTGAAGTTGAGTGAAACTCAATGAGTCTTAACTTCTATGTTGTGAAACCACTTGAAACACATCTGCGACATAGTTTTTTACAGAAATGAACTGTTTTGAACAGTTTCCTGGTGGAAAACAAGGCGTCACACATGTGTACACAAAGTGAATTTCAGGCCCTGAAACGCGTTATGGTGAAATAAGGTTACCTTCAACTCTAACGCTGTGTAAAGTCAAAATACTCTGGTAAAACAGTTCTAAATGATGAAATCCCCAGTACCCTTATGGTTAAGAACTGTTTGGATGGTTTCCCAACTGTTTTTCAAAGTGCACTTCACATCTTAAACTCACTTTTGAAATCCCCATTAACTTGCAATGGACAAAACTGAAGTTGAGTGAAACTCAATGAGTCTTAACTTCTATGTTGTGAAACCACTTGAAACACATCTGCAACATAGTTTTTTACAGAAATGAACTGTTTTGAACAGTTTCCTGGTGGAAAACAAGGCGTCACACATGTGTACACAAAGTTATTTTCAGGCCCTGAAAGCGTTATGGTGAAATAAGGTTACCTTCAACTCTAACGCTGTGTAAAGTCAAAATACTCTGGTAAAAGCAGTTCTAAATGATGAAACCCCCAGTACCCTTATGGTTAAGAACTGTTTGGATGGTTTCCCAACTGTTTTTCAAAGTGCAATTCAACATCTCAAACTCACTTTTGAAATTCCTATTGAGTTGCATTGGGCAAAAACTGAAGTTGAGTTAAATTTAATGAGTCTTAACTTCTATGTTGTGAAACCACTTGAAACACATCTGCGACATAGTTTTTACAGAAATGAACTGTTTTGAACAGTTTCCTGGTGGAAAACAAGGCGTCACACATGTGTACACAAAGTGAATTTCAGGCCCTGAAACGCGTTATGGTGAAATAAGGTTACCTTCAACTCTAACGCTGTGTAAAGTCAAAATACTCTGGTAAAAGCAGTTCTAAATGATGAAATCCCCAGTACCCTTATGGTTAAGAACTGTTTGGATGGTTTCCCAACTGTTTTCAAAGTGCACTTCACATCTTAAACTCACTTTTGAAATCCCCATTAACTTGCAATGGACAAAACTGAAGTTGAGTGAAACTCAATGAGTCTTAACTTCTATGTTGTGAAACCACTTGAAACACATCTGTGACATAGTTTTTACAGAAATGAACTGTTTTGAACAGTTTCCTGGTGGGAAAACAAGGCGTCACACATGTGTACACAAAGTTATTTTCAGGTCTTGAAAAGTGTTATGGTGAAATAAGGTTACCTTCAACTCTAACTCTGTGGAAAGTCAAAATACTCTGGTAAAGGCAGTTCTAAATGATGAAACCCCAGTACCCTTATGGTTAAGAACTGTTTGGATGGTTTCCCAACTGTTTTCAAAGTGCAATTCAACATCTCAAACTCACTTTTGAAATCCTAATGAGTTGCATTGGGCAAAAACTGAAGTTGAGTTAAATTTAATGAGTCTTAACTTCTATGTTGTGAAAAAACACTTGAAACACATCTGCGACATAGTTTTTTACAGAAATGAACTGTTTTGAACAGTTTCCTGGTGGAAAACAAGGCGTCACACATGTGTACACAAAGTGATTTTCAGGCCCTGAAAGTGTTATGGTGAAATAAGGTTACCTTCAACTCTAACGCTGTGGAAAGTCAAAATACTCTGGTAAAACAGTTCTAAATGATAAAATCCCCAGTACCCTTATGGTTAAGAACTGTTTGGATGGTTTCCCAACTGTTTTTCAAAGTGCACTTCACATCTTAAACTCACTTTTGAAATCCCCATTAACTTGCAATGGACAAAAACTGAAGTTGAGTGAAACTCAATGAGTCTTAACTTCTATGTTGTGAAACCACTTGAAACACATCTGCGACATAGTTTTTGACAGAAATGAACTGTTTTGAACAGTTTCCTGGTGGAAAACAAGGCGTCACACATGTGTACACAAAGTTATTTTCAGGCCCTGAAACGCGTTATGGTGAAATAAGGTTACCTTCAACTCTAACTCTGTGGAAAGTCAAAATACTCTGGTAAAGGCAGTTCTAAATGATGAAATCCCCAGTACCCTTATGGTTAAGAACTGTTTGGATGGTTTCCCAACTGTTTTTCAAAGTGCAATTCAACATCTCAAACTCACTTTTTAACTTCTATGTTGTGAAACCACTTGAAACACATCTGACATAGTTTTTACAGAAATGAACTGTTTTGAACAGTTTCCTGGTGGAAAACAAGGCGTCACACATGTGTACACAAAGTGATTTTCAGGCCCTGAAACGCTATGGTGAAATAAGGTTACCTTCAACTCTAACGCTGTGTAAAGTCAAAATACTCTGGTAAAAGCAGTTCTAAATGATGAAATCCCCAGTACCCTTATGGTTAAGAACTGTTTGATGGTTTCCCAACTGTTTTTCAAAGTGCACTTCAACATCTTAAACTCACTTTTGAAATCCCCATTAACTTGCAATGGACAAAAACTGAAGTTGAGTGAAACTCAATGAGTCTTAACTTCTATGTTGTGAAACCACTTGAAACACATCTGCGACATAGTTTTTTACAGAAATGAACTGTTTTGAACAGTTTCCTGGTGGAAAACAAGGCGTCACACATGTGTACACAAAGTTGTTTTCAGGCCCTGAAAAGTGTTATGGTGAAATAAGGTTACCTTCAACTCTAACTCTGTGGAAAGTCAAAATACTCTGGTAAAAGCAGTTCTAAATGATGAAATCCCCAGTACCCTTATGGTTAAGAACTGTTTGGATGGTTTCCCAACTGTTTTTCAAAGTGCATTTCAACATCTCAAACTCACTTTTGAAATCCCATTAACTTGCATTGGGCAAAACTGAAGTTGAGTGAAACTCAATGAGTCTTAACTGCTATGTTGTGAAACCACTTGAAACACATCTGCGACATAGTTTTTGACAGAAATGAACTGTTTTGAACAGTTTCCTGGTGGAAAACAAGGCGTCACACATGTGTACACAAAGTTATTTTCAGGCCCTGAAACGTTATGGTGAAATAAGGTTACCTTCAACTCTAACGCTGTAAAGTCAAAATACTCTGGTAAAAGCAGTTCTAAATGATGAAATCCCCAGTACCCTTATGGTTAAGAACTGTTTGGATGGTTTCCCAACTGTTTTTCAAAGTGCACTTCAACATCTCAAACTCACTTTTGAAATCCTATTGACTTGCATTGGGCAAAAACTGAAGTTGAGTGAAACTCAATGAGTCTTAACTTCTATGTTGTGAAACCACTTGAAACACATCTGCGACATAGTTTTTACAGAAATGAACTGTTTTGAACAGTTTCCTGGTGGAAAACAAGGCGTCACACATGTGTACACAAAGTGATTTTCAGGCCCTGAAAGCGTTATGGTGAAATAAGGTTACCTTCAACTCTAACGCTGTGTAAAGTCAAAATACTCTGGTAAAAGCAGTTCTAAATGATGAAATCCCCAGTACCCTTATGGTTAAGAACTGTTTGGATGGTTTCCCAACTGTTTTTCAAAGTGCACTTCAACATCTCAAACTCACTTTTGAAATCCCCATTAACTTGCAATGGACAAAAACTGAAGTTGAGTGAAACTCAATGAGTCTTAACTTCTATGTTGTGAAACCACTTGAAACACATCTGCGACATAGTTTTTTACAGAAATGAACTGTTTTGAACAGTTTCCTGGTGGAAAACAAGGCGTCACACATGTGTACACAAAGTTGTTTTCAGGCCCTGAAAGTGTTATGGTGAATTCAGGTTACCTTCAACTCTAACTCTGTGGAAAGTCAAAATACTCTGGTAAAAGCAGTTCTAAATGATGAAATCCCCAGTACCCTTATGGTTAAGAACTGTTTGGATGGTTTCCCAACTGTTTTTCAAAGTGCACTTCAACATCTCAAACTCACTTTTGAAATCCTATTGACTTGCATTGGGCAAAACTGAAGTTGAGTGAAACTCAATGAGTCTTAACTTCTATGTTGTGAAACCACTTGAAACACATCTGCGACATAGTTTTTTACAGAAATGAACTGTTTGAACAGTTTCCTGGTGGAAAACAAGGCGTCACACATGTGTACACAAAGTGATTTTCAGGCCCTGAAACGCGTTATGGTGAAATAAGGTTACCTTCAACTCTAACGCTGTGTAAAGTCAAAATACTCTGGTAAAAGCAGTTCTAAATGATGAAATCCCCAGTACCCTTATGGTTAAGAACTGTTTGGATGGTTTCCCAACTGTTTTTCAAAGTGCACTTCAACATCTCAAACTCACTTTTGAAATCCCCTTGACTTGCATTGGGCAAAACTGAAGTTGAGTGAAACTCAATGAGTCTTAACTTCTATGTTGTGAAACCACTTGAAACACATCTGCGACATAGTTTTTACAGAAATGAACTGTTTTGAACAGTTTCCTGGTGGAAAACAAGGCGTCACACATGTGTACACAAAGTGATTTTCAGGCCCTGAAGCAGCGTTATGGTGAAATAAGGTTACCTTCAACTCTAACGCTGTGTAAAGTCAAAATACTCTGGTAAAAGCAGTTCTAAATGATGAAATCCCCAGTACCCTTATGGTTAAGAACTGTTTGGATGGTTTCCCAACTGTTTTTCAAAGTGCACTTCAACATCTCAAACTCACTTGTTCAAATCCCCATTGACTTGCATTGGGCAAAAACTGAAGTTGAGTGAAACTCAATGAGTCTTAACTTCTATGTTGTGAAAACACTTAAAACACATCTGCGACATAGTTTTTACAGAAATGAACTGTTTTGAACAGTTTCCTGGTGGAAAACAAGGTCACACATGTGTACACAAAGTTGTTTTCAGGCCCTGAAAGTGTTATGGTGAATTCAGGTTACCTTCAACTCTAACTCTGTAAAGTCAAAATACTCTGGTAAAAGCAGTTCTAAATGATGAAATCCCCAGTACCCTTATGGTTAAGAACTGTTTGGATGGTTTCCAACTGTTTTTCAAAGTGCACTTCAACATCTCAAACTCACTTTTGAAATCCCCATTAACTTGCATTGGGCAAAACTGAAGTTGAGTGAAACTCAATGAGTCTTAACTTCTATGTTGTGAAACCACTTGAAACACATCTGCGACATAGTTTTTACAGAAATGAACTGTTTTGAACAGTTTCCTGGTGGAAAACAAGGCGTCACACATGTGTACACAAAGTTATTTTCAGGCCCTGAAAGCGTTATGGTGAAATAAGGTTACCTTCAACTCTACTGTGGAAAGTCAAAATACTCTGGTAAAAGCAGTTCTAAATGATGAAATCCCCAGTACCCTTATGGTTAAGAACTGTTTGGATGGTTTCCCAACTGTTTTTCAAAGTGCACTTCAACATCTCAAACTCACTTTTGAAATCCTATTGAGTTGCATTGGCAAAAACTGAAGTTGAGTGAAACTCAATGAGTCTTAACTTCTATGTTGTGAAACCACTTGAAACACATCTGCGACATAGTGTTTAACAGAAATGAACTGTTTTGAACAGTTTCCTGGTGGAAAACAAGGCGTCACACATGTGTACACAAAGTGATTTTCAGGCCCTGAAACGCTGTTATGGTGAAATAAGGTTACCTTCAACTCTAACGCTGTGTAAAGTCAAAATACTCTGGTAAAAGCAGTTCTAAATGATGAAATCCCCAGTACCCTTATGGTTAAGAACTGTTTGGATGGTTTCCCAACTGTTTTTCAAAGTGCACTTCAACATCTCAAACTCACTTTTGAAATCCCCATTAACTTGCAATGGACAAAACTGAAGTTGAGTGAAACTCAATGAGTCTTAACTTCTATGTTGTGAAACCACTTGAAACACATCTGCGACATAGTTTTTACAGAAATGAACTGTTTTGAACAGTTTCCTGGTGGAAAACAAGGCGTCACACATGTGTACACAAAGTTATTTTCAGGCCCTGAAAGCGTTATGGTGAAATAAGGTTACCTTCAACTCTAACTCTGTGTAAAGTCAAAATACTCTGGTAAAAGCAGTTCTAAATGATGAAATCCCCAGTACCCTTATGGTTAAGAACTGTTTGGATGGTTTCCCAACTGTTTTTCAAAGTGCACTTCAACATCTCAAACTCACTTTTGAAATCCCTATTGACTTGCATTGGGCAAAACTGAAGTTGAGTGAAACTCAATGAGTCTTAACTTCTATGTTGTGAAACCACTTGAAACACATCTGCGACATAGTTTTTACAGAAATGAACTGTTTTGAACAGTTTCCTGGTGGAAAACAAGGCGTCACACATGTGTACACAAAGTGATTTTCAGGCCCTGAAAAGCGTTATGGTGAAATAAGGTTACCTTCAACTCTAACGCTGTGTAAAGTCAAAATACTCTGGTAAAAGCAGTTCTAAATGATGAAATCCCCAGTACCCTTATGGTTAAGAACTGTTTGGATGGTTTCCCAACTGTTTTTCAAAGTGCACTTCAACATCTCAAACTCACTTTTGAAATCCCATTGACTTGCATTGGGCAAAACTGAAGTTGAGTGAAACTCAATGAGTCTTAACTTCTATGTTGTGAAACCACTTGAAACACATCTGCGACATAGTTTTTACAGAAATGAACTGTTTTGAACAGTTTCCTGGTGGAAAACAAGGCGTCACACATGTGTACACAAAGTTGTTTTCAGGCCCTGAAAGCGTTATGGTGAAATAAGGTTACCTTCAACTCTAACGCTGTGTAAAGTCAAAATACTCTGGTAAAAGCAGTTCTAAATGATGAAATCCCCAGTACCCTTATGGTTAAGAACTGTTTGGATGGTTTCCCAACTGTTTTTCAAAGTGCACTTCAACATCTCAAACTCACTTTTGAAATCCTATTGACTTGCATTGGACAAAACTGAAGTTGAGTGAAACTCAATGAGTCTTAACTTCTATGTTGTGAAACCACTTGAAACACATCTGCGACATAGTTTTTACAGAAATGAACTGTTTTGAACAGTTTCCTGGTGGAAAACAAGGCGTCACACATGGTACACAAAGGATTTTCAGGCCCTGAAAGCGTTATGGTGAAATAAGGTTACCTTCAACTCACGCTGTGTAAAGTCAAAATACTCTGGTAAAAGCAGTTCTAAATGATGAAATCCCCAGTACCCTTATGGTTAAGAACTGTTTGGATGGTTTCCCAACTGTTTTCAAAGTGCACTTCAACATCTCAAACTCACTTTTGAAATCCCATTGCATGGACAAAACTGAAGTTGAGTGAAACTAATGAGTCTTAACTTCTATGTTGTGAAACCACTTGAAAACATCTGCGACATAGTTTTTACAGAAATGAACTGTTTTGAACAGTTTCCTGGTGGAAAACAAGCGTCACACAACAAAGTTATTTCAGGCCCTGAAACGCGTTATGGTGAAATAAGGTTACCTTCAACTCTAACGCTGTGTAAAGTCAAAATACTCTGGTAAAGCAGTTCTAAATGATGAAATCCCCAGTACCCTTATGGTTAAGAACTGTTTGGATGGTTTCCCAACTGTTTTTCAAAGTGCACTTCAACATCTCAAACTCACTTTTGAAATCCCCATTAACTTGCAATGGGCAAAACTGAAGTTGAGTGAAACTCAATGAGTCTTAACTTCTATGTTGTGAAACCACTTGAAACACATCTGCGACATAGTTTTTACAGAAATGAACTGTTTTGAACAGTTTCCTGGTGGAAAACAAGGCGTCACACATGTGTACACAAAGTGATTTTCAGGCCCTGAAAAGCGTTATGGTGAAATAAGGTTACCTTCAACTCTAACGCTGTGTAAAGTCAAAATACTCTGGTAAAAGCAGTTCTAAATGATGAAATCCCCAGTACCCTTATGGTTAAGAACTGTTTGGATGGTTTCCCAACTGTTTTCAAAGTGCACTTCAACATCTCAAACTCACTTTTGAAATCCTATTTAACTTGCATTGGGCAAAAACTGAAGTTGAGTGAAACTCAATGAGTCTTAACTTCTATGTTGTGAAACCACTTGAAACACATCTGCGACATAGTTTTTACAGAAATGAACTGTTTTGAACAGTTTCCTGGTGGAAAACAAGGCGTCACACATGTGTACACAAAGTGATTTTCAGGCCCTGAAACGCGTTATGGTGAAATAAGGTTACCTTCAACTCTAACGCTGTGTAAAGTCAAAATACTCTGGTAAAAGCAGTTCTAAATGATGAAATCCCCAGTACCCTTATGGTTAAGAACTGTTTGGATGGTTTCCCAACTGTTTTTCAAAGTGCACTTCAACATCTCAAACTCACTTTTGAAATCCCATTAACTTGCATTGGGCAAAACTGAAGTTGAGTGAAACTCAATGAGTCTTAACTTCTATGTTGTGAAACCACTTGAAACACATCTGCGACATAGTTTTTACAGAAATGAACTGTTTTGAACAGTTTCCTGGTGGAAAACAAGGCGTCACACATGTGTACACAAAGTGATTTTCAGGCCCTGAAAGCGTTATGGTGAAATAAGGTTACCTTCAACTCTAACGCTGTGTAAAGTCAAAATACTCTGGTAAAAGCAGTTCTAAATGATGAAATCCCCAGTACCCTTATGGTTAAGAACTGTTTGGATGGTTTCCCAACTGTTTTTCAAAGTGCACTTCAACATCTCAAACTCACTTTTGAAATCCCATTAACTTGCAATGGGCAAAACTGAAGTTGAGTGAAACTCAATGAGTCTTAACTTCTATGTTGTGAAACCACTTGAAACACATCTGCGACATAGTTTTTACAGAAATGAACTGTTTTGAACAGTTTCCTGGTGGAAAACAAGGCGTCACACATGTGTACACAAAGTGTTTTCAGGCCCTGAAAGCGTTATGGTGAAATAAGGTTACCTTCAACTCTAACGCTGTGTAAAGTCAAAATACTCTGGTAAAAGCAGTTCTAAATGATGAAATCCCCAGTACCCTTATGGTTAAGAACTGTTTGGATGGTTTCCCAACTGTTTTCAAAGTGCACTTCAACATCTCAAACTCACTTTTGAAATCCCATTGAGTTGCATTGGGCAAAAACTGAAGTTGAGTGAAACTCAATGAGTCTTAACTGCTATGTTGTGAAACCACTTGAAACACATCTGCGACATAGTTTTTACAGAAATGAACTGTTTTGAACAGTTTCCTGGTGGAAAACAAGGCGTCACACATGTGTACACAAAGTGAATTTTCAGGCCCTGAAAGCGTTATGGTGAAATAAGGTTACCTTCAACTCTAACGCTGTGTAAAGTCAAAATACTCTGGTAAAACAGTTCTAAATGATGAAATCCCCAGTACCCTTATGGTTAAGAACTGTTTGGATGGTTTCCCAACTTTTTCAAAGTGCACTTCAACATCTCAAACTCACTTTTGAAATCCCCATTAACTTGCAATGGACAAAACTGAAGTTGAGTGAAACTCAATGAGTCTTAACTTCTATGTTGTGAAACCACTTGAAACACATCTGCGACATAGTTTTTACAGAAATGAACTGTTTTGAACAGTTTCCTGGTGGAAAACAAGGCGTCACACATGTGTACACAAAGTGATTTTCAGGCCCTGAAAGCGTTATGGTGAAATAAGGTTACCTTCAACTCTAACTCTGTGTAAAGTCAAAATACTCTGGTAAAAGCAGTTCTAAATGATGAAATCCCCAGTACCCTTATGGTTAAGAACTGTTTGGATAGTTTCCCAACTGTTTTTCAAAGTGCACTTCAACATCTCAAACTCACTTTTGAAATCCCATTGACTTGCATTGGGCAAAACTGAAGTTGAGTGAAACTCAATGAGTCTTAACTTCTATGTTGTGAAACCACTTGAAAACATCTGCGACATAGTTTTTACAGAAATGAACTGTTTTGAACAGTTTCCTGGTGGAAAACAAGGCGTCACACATGTGTACACAAAGTGATTTTCAGGCCCTGAAAGCGTTATGGTGAAATAAGGTTACCTTCAACTCTAACGCTGTGTGAAAGTCAAAATACTCTGGTAAAAGCAGTTCTAAATGATGAAATCCCCAGTACCCTTATGGTTAAGAACTGTTTGGATGGTTTCCCAACTGTTTTTCAAAGTGCACTTCAACATCTCAAACTCACTTTTGAAATCCTATTGACTTGCATTGGGCAAAACTGAAGTTGAGTGAAACTCAATGAGTCTTAACTTCTATGTTGTGAAACCACTTGAAACACATCTGCGACATAGTTTTTTACAGAAATGAACTGTTTTGAACAGTTTCCTGGTGGAAAACAAGGCGTCACACATGTGTACACAAAGTTGTTTTCAGGCCCTGAAAGCGTTATGGTGAAATAAGGTTACCTTCAACTCTAACGCTGTGTAAAGTCAAAATACTCTGGTAAAAGCAGTTCTAAATGATGAAATCCCCAGTACCCTTATGGTTAAGAACTGTTTGGATGGTTTCCCAACTGTTTTTCAAAGTGCACTTCAACATCTCAAACTCACTTTTGAAATCCCCATTGACTTGCATTGGACAAAACTGAAGTTGAGTGAAACTCAATGAGTCTTAACTTCTATGTTGTGAAACCACTTGAAACACATCTGCGACATAGTTTTTACAGAAATGAACTGTTTTGAACAGTTTCCTGGTGGAAAACAAGGCGTCACACATGTGTACACAAAGTTGTTTTCAGGCCCTGAAACGCGTTATGGTGAAATAAGGTTACCTTCAACTCTAACGCTGTGTAAAGTCAAAATACTCTGGTAAAGCAGTTCTAAATGATGAAATCCCCAGGACCCTTATAGTTAAGAACTAGTTTGGATGGTTTCCCAACTGTTTTTCAAAGTGCACTTCAACATCTCAAACTCACTTTTGAAATCCCATTAACTTGCATTGGGCAAAACTGAAGTTGAGTGAAACTCAATGAGTCTTAACTTCTATGTTGTGAAACCACTTGAAACACATCTGCGACATAGTTTTTACAGAAATGAACTGTTTTGAACAGTTTCCTGGTGGAAAACAAGGCGTCACACATGTGTACACAAAGTTATTTTCAGGCCCTGAAAGCGTTATGGTGAAATAAGGTTACCTTCAACTCTAACGCTGTGTAAAGTCAAAATACTCTGGTAAAAGCAGTTCTAAATGATGAAATCCCCAGTACCCTTATGGTTAAGAACTGTTTGGATGGTTTACCAACTGTTTTTCAAAGTGCACTTCAACATCTCAAACTCACTTTTGAAATCCTATTGACTTGCATTGGGCAAAAACTGAAGTTGAGTGAAACTCAATGAGTCTTAACTTCTATGTTGTGAAACCACTTGAAACACATCTGCGACATAGTTTTTACAGAAATGAACTGTTTTGAACAGTTTCCTGGTGGAAAACAAGCGTCACACATGTGTACACAAAGTTGTTTTCAGGCCCTGAAAGTGTTATGGTGAAATAAGGTTACCTTCAACTCTAACTCTGTGTAAAGTCAAAATACTCTGGTAAAAGCAGTTCTAAATGATGAAATCCCCAGTACCCTTATGGTTAAGAACTGTTTGGATGGTTTCCCAACTGTTTTCAAAGTGCACTTCAACATCTCAAACTCACTTTTGAAATCCTATTGACTTGCATTGGGCAAAACTGAAGTTGAGTGAAACTCAATGAGTCTTAACTTCTATGTTGTGAAACCACTTGAAACACATCTGCGACATAGTTTTTACAGAAATGAACTGTTTTGAACAGTTTCCTGGTGGAAAACAAGGCGTCACACATGTGTACACAAAGTGATTTTCAGGCCCTGAAACGTGTTATGGTGAAATAAGGTTACCTTCAACTCTAACGCTGTGTAAAGTCAAAATACTCTGGTAAAAGCAGTTCTAAATGATGAAATCCCCAGTACCCTTATGGTTAAGAACTGTTTGGATGGTTTCCCAACTGTTTTTCAAAGTGCACTTCAACATCTTAAACTCACTTTTGAAATCCCCATTAACTTGCATTGGGCAAAACTGAAGTTGAGTGAAACTCAATGAGTCTTAACTTCTATGTTGTGAAACCACTTGAAACACATCTGCGACATAGTTTTTACAGAAATGAACTGTTTTGAACAGTTTCCTGGTGGAAAACAAGGCGTCACACATGTGTACACAAAGTTGTTTTCAGGCCCTGAAAGCGTTATGGTGAAATAAGGTTACCTTCAACTCTAACTCTGTGTAAAGTCAAAATACTCTGGTAAAAGCAGTTCTAAATGATGAAATCCCCAGTACCCTTATGGTTAAGAACTGTTTGGATGGTTTCCCAACTGTTTTTCAAAGTGCACTTCAACATCTCAAACTCACTTTTGAAATCCCATTGACTTGCATTGGGCAAAACTGAAGTTGAGTGAAACTCAATGAGTCTTAACTTCTATGTTGTGAAACCACTTGAAACACATCTGCGACATAGTTTTTACAGAAATGAACTGTTTTGAACAGTTTCCTGGTGGAAAACAAGGCGTCACACATGTGTACACAAAGTTATTTTCAGGCCCTGAAGCGTTATGGTGAAATAACGTTACCTTCAACTCTAACGCTGTGTAAAGTCAAAATACTCTGGTAAAAGCAGTTCTAAATGATGAAATCCCCAGTACCCTTATGGTTAAGAACTGTTTGGATGGTTTCCCAACTGTTTTTCAAAGTGCACTTCAACATCTCAAACTCACTTTTGAAATCCCCATTGACTTGCATTGGGCAAAACTGAAGTTGAGTGAAACTCAATGAGTCTTAACTTCTATGTTGTGAAACCACTTGAAACACATCTGCGACATAGTTTTTACAGAAATGAACTGTTTTGAACAGTTTCCTGGTGGAAAACAAGCGTCACACATGTGTACACAAAGTTGTTTTCAGGCCCTGAAAAGCGTTATGGTGAAATAAGGTTACCTTCAACTCTAACTCTGTGTAAAGTCAAAATACTCTGGTAAAAGCAGTTCTAAATGATGAAATCCCCAGTACCCTTATGGTTAAGAACTGTTTGGATGGTTTCCCAACTGTTTTTCAAAGTGCACTTCAACATCTCAAACTCACTTTTGAAATCCCATTAACTTGCATTGGACAAAACTGAAGTTGAGTGAAACTCAATGAGTCTTAACTTCTATGTTGTGAAACCACTTGAAACACATCTGCGACATAGTTTTTACAGAAATGAACTGTTTTGAACAGTTTCCTGGTGGAAAACAAGGCGTCACACATGTGTACACAAAGTGAATTTTCAGGCCCTGAAACGCGTTATGGTGAAATAAGGTTACCTTCAACTCTAACGCTGTGTAAAGTCAAAATACTCTGGTAAAAGCAGTTCTAAATGATGAAATCCCCAGTACCCTTATGGTTAAGAACTGTTTGGATGGTTTCCCAACTGTTTTTCAAAGTGCACTTCAACATCTCAAACTCACTTTTGAAATCCTATTGACTTGCATTGGGCAAAACTGAAGTTGAGTGAAACTCAATGAGTCTTAACTTCTATGTTGTGAAACCACTTGAAACACATCTGCGACATAGTTTTTACAGAAATGAACTGTTTTGAACAGTTTCCTGGTGGAAAACAAGGCGTCACACATGTGTACACAAAGTGATTTTCAGGCCCTGAAAGCGTTATGGTGAAATAAGGTTACCTTCAACTCTAACGCTGTGTAAAGTCAAAATACTCTGGTAAAAGCAGTTCTAAATGATGAAATCCCCAGTACCCTTATGGTTAAGAACTGTTTGGATGGTTTCCCAACTGTTTTTCAAAGTGCACTTCAACATCTCAAACTCACTTTTGAAATCCCATTAACTTGCATTGGGCAAAACTGAAGTTGAGTGAAACTCAATGAGTCTTAACTTCTATGTTGTGAAACCACTTGAAACACATCTGCGACATAGTTTTTTACAGAAATGAACTGTTTTGAACAGTTTCCTGGTGGAAAACAAGGCGTCACACATGTGTACACAAAGTTATTTTCAGGCCCTGAAAGCGTTATGGTGAAATAAGGTTACCTTCAACTCTAACGCTGTGTAAAGTCAAAATACTCTGGTAAAAGCAGTTCTAAATGATGAAATCCCCAGTACCCTTATGGTTAAGAACTGTTTGGATGGTTTCCCAACTGTTTTTCAAAGTGCACTTCAACATCTCAAACTCACTCTTTGAAATTCCCATAGAGTTGCATTGGGCAAAACTGAAGTTGAGTTAAACTCAATGAGTCTTAACTTCTATGTTGTGAAACCACTTGAAACACATCTGCGACATAGTTTTTACAGAAATGAACTGTTTTGAACAGTTTCCTGGTGGAAAACAAGGCGTCACACATGTGTACACAAAGTGAATTTCAGGCCCTGAAACGTTATGGTGAAATAAGGTTACCTTCAACTCTAACGCTGTGTAAAGTCAAAATACTCTGGTAAAACAGTTCTAAATGATGAAATCCCCAGTACTCTTATGGTTAAGAACTGTTTGGATGGTTTCCCAACTGTTTTTCAAAGTGCACTTCACATCTTAAACTCACTTTTGAAATCCCCATTAACTTGCAATGGACAAAAACTGAAGTTGAGTGAAACTCAATGAGTCTTAACTTCTATGTTGTGAAACCACTTGAAACACATCTGCGACATAGTTTTTACAGAAATGAACTGTTTTGAACAGTTTCCTGGTGGAAAACAAGCCGTCACACATGTGTACACAAAGTGATTTTCAGGTCTTGAAAAGTGTTATGATGAAGTCAGGTTACCTTCAACTCTAACTCTGTGGAAAGTCAAAATACTCTGGTAAAGGCAGTTCTAAATGATGAAATCCCCAGTACCCTTATGGTTAAGAACTGTTTGGATGGTTTCCCAACTGTTTTTCAAAGTGCACTTCAACATCTCAAACTCACTTTTGAAATCCTCATTGACTTGCATTGGGCAAAACTGAAGTTGAGTGAAACTCAATGAGTCTTAACTGCTATGTTGTGAAACCACTTGAAACACATCTGCGACATAGTTTTTGACAGAAATGAACTGTTTTGAACAGTTTCCTGGTGGAAAACAAGGCGTCACACATGTGTACACAAAGTTGTTTTCAGGCCCTGAAAGCGTGTTATGGTGAAATAAGATTAACTTCAACTCTAACGCTGTGTAAAGTCAAAGTACTCTGGTAAAAGCAGTTCTAAATGATAAAATCCCCAGTACCCTTATGGTTAAGAACTGTTTAGATGGTTTCCCAACTGTTTTTCAAAGTGCACTTCACATCTTAAACTCACTTTTGAAATCCCCATTAACTTGCAATGGACAAAACTGAAGTTGAGTGAAACTCAATGAGTCTTAACTTCTATGTTGTGAAACCACTTGAAACACATCTGCGACATAGTTTTTTACAGAAATGAACTGTTTTGAACAGTTTCCTGGTGGAAAACAAGGCGTCACACATGTGTACACAAAGTTATTTTCAGGCCCTGAAAGCGTTATGGTGAAATAAGGTTACCTTCAACTCTAACGCTGTGTAAAGTCAAAATACTCTGGTAAAAGCAGTTCTAAATGATGAAATCCCCAGTACCCTTATGGTTAAGAACTGTTTGGATGGTTTCCCAACTGTTTTTCAAAGTGCACTTCAACATCACAAACTCACTTTTGAAATCCCATTGACTTGCATTTGGCCAAATCTGAAGATGAGTGAAACTTAATGAGTCTTAACTTCTATGTTGTGAAACCACTTGAAAAACATCTGCGACATAGTTTTTACAGAAATGAACTGTTTTGAACAGTTTCCTGGTGGAAAACAAGGCGTCACACATGTGTACACAAAGTTGTTTTCAGGCCTTGAAAAGCGTTATGATGAAATCAGGTTACATTCAACTCTAACTCTGTGGAAAGTCAAAATACTCTGGTAAAGGCAGTTCTAAATGATGAAATCCCCAGTACCCTTATGGTTAAGAACTGTTTGGATGGTTTCCCAACTGTTTTTCAAAGTGCACTTCAACATCTCAAACTCACTTTTTGAAATCCCCTTTGACTTGCATTGGGCAAAACTGAAATTGAGTGAAACTCAATGAGTCTTAACTTCTATGTTGTGAAACCACTTGAAACACATCTGCGACATAGTTTTTACAGAAATGAACTGTTTTGAACAGTTTCCTGGTGGAAAACAAGGCGTCACACATGTGTACACAAAGTTATTTTCAGGCCCTGAAACGCGTTATGGTGAAATAAGGTTACCTTCAACTCTAACGCTGTGTAAAGTCAAAATACTCTGGTAAAAGCAGTTCTAAATGATGAAATCCCCAGTACCCTTATGGTTAAGAACTGTTTGGATGGTTTCCCAACTGTTTTTCAAAGTGCACTTCAACATCTTAAACTCACTTTTGAAATCCCCATTAACTTGCATTGGACAAAAACTGAAGTTGAGTGAAACTCAATGAGTCTTAACTTCTATGTTGTGAAACCACTTGAAACACATCTGCGACATAGTTTTTACAGAAATGAACTGTTTTGAACAGTTTCCTGGTGGAAAACAAGTATCACACATGTGTACACAAAGTTGTTTTCAGGCCCTGAAAAGTGTTATGGTGAAATCAGGTTACCTTCAACTCTAACTCTGTGGAAAGTCAAAATACTCTGGTAAAAGCAGTTCTAAATGATGAAATCCCCAGTACCCTTATGGTTAAGAACTGTTTGGATGGTTTCCCAACTGTTTTTCAAAGTGCACTTCAACATCTCAAACTCACTTTTGAAATCCCCATTGACTTGCATTGGACAAAACTGAAGTTGAGTGAAACTCAATGAGTCTTAACTTCTATGTTGTGAAACCACTTAAAACACATCTGCGACATAGTTTTTACAGAAATGAACTGTTTTGAACAGTTTCCTGGTGGAAAACAAGGCGTCACACATGTGTACACAAAGTTATTTTCAGGCCCTGAAACGCGTTATGGTGAAATAAGGTTACCTTCAACTCTAACGCTGTGTAAAGTCAAAATACTCTGGTAAAAGCAGTTCTAAATGATGAAATCCCCAGTACCCTTATGGTTAAGAACTGTTTGGATGGTTTCCCAACTGTTTTTCAAAGTGCACTTCAACATCTCAAACTCACTTTTGAAATCCCATTGACTTGCATTGGGCAAAACTGAAGTTGAGTGAAACTCAATGAGTCTTAACTTCTATGTTGTGAAACCACTTGAAACACATCTGCGACATAGTTTTTACAGAAATGAACTGTTTTGAACAGTTTCCTGGTGGAAAACAAGGCGTCACACATGTGTACACAAAGTGAATTTCAGGCCCTGAAACGCGTTATGGTGAAATAAGGTTACCTTCAACTCTAACTCTGTGTAAAGTCAAAATACTCTGGTAAAAGCAGTTCTAAATGATGAAATCCCCAGTACCCTTATGGTTAAGAACTGTTTGGATGGTTTCCCAACTGTTTTCAAAGTGCACTTCAACATCTCAAACTCACTTTTGAAATCCCCATTGACTTGCATTGGGCAAAAACTGAAGTTGAGTGAAACTCAATGAGTCTTAACTTCTATGTTGTGAAACCACTTGAAACACATCTGCGACATAGTTTTTTACAGAAATGAACTGTTTTGAACAGTTTCCTGGTGGAAAACAAGGCGTCACACATGTGTACACAAAGTGATTTTCAGGCCCTGAAAAGCATGTTATGGTGAAATAAGGTTACCTTCAACTCTAACGCTGTGTAAAGTCAAAATACTCTGGTAAAAGCAGTTCTAAATGATGAAATCCCCAGTACCCTTATGGTTAAGAACTGTTTGGATGGTTTCCCAACTGTTTTCAAAGTGCACTTCAACATCTCAAACTCACTTTTGAAAATCCCATTGACTTGCATTGGGCAAAAACTGAAGTTGAGTGAAACTCAATGAGTCTTAACTTCTATGTTGTGAAACCACTTGAAACACATCTGCGACATAGTTTTTACAGAAATGAACTGTTTTGAACAGTTTCCTGGTGGAAAACAAGGCGTCACACATGTGTACACAAAGTTATTTTCAGGCCCTGAAAGCGTTATGGTGAAATAAGGTTACCTTCAACTCTAACGCTGTGTAAAGTCAAAATACTCTGGTAAAAGCAGTTCTAAATGATGAAATCCCCAGTACCCTTATGGTTAAGAACTGTTTGGATGGTTTCCCAACTGTTTTTCAAAGTGCACTTCAACATCTCAAACTCACTTTTGAAATCCCATTGACTTGCATTGGGCAAAACTGAAGTTGAGTGAAACTCAATGAGTCTTAACTTCTATGTTGTGAAACCACTTGAAACACATCTGCGACATAGTTTTTACAGAAATGAACTGTTTTGAACAGTTTCCTGGTGGAAAACAAGGCGTCACACATGTGTACACAAAGTGATTTTCAGGCCCTGAAACGCGTTATGGTGAAATAAGGTTACCTTCAACTCTAACGCTGTGTAAAGTCAAAATACTCTGGTAAAAGCAGTTCTAAATGATGAAATCCCCAGTACCCTTATGGTTAAGAACTGTTTGGATGGTTTCCCAACTGTTTTCAAAGTGCACTTCAACATCTCAAACTCACTTTTGAAATCCCATTGACTTGCATTGGGCAAAACTGAAGTTGAGTGAAACTCAATGAGTCTTAACTTCTATGTTGTGAAACCACTTGAAACACATCTGCGACATAGTTTTTACAGAAATGAACTGTTTTGAACAGTTTCCTGGTGGAAAACAAGGCGTCACACATGTGTACACAAAGTTATTTTCAGGCCCTGAAACGCGTTATGGTGAAATAAGGTTACCTTCAACTCTAACGCTGTGTAAAGTCAAAATACTCTGGTAAAAGCAGTTCTAAATGATGAAATCCCCAGTACCCTTATGGTTAAGAACTGTTTGGATGGTTTCCCAACTGTTTTTCAAAGTGCACTTCAACATCTCAAACTCACTTTTGAAATCCCCATTGACTTGCATTGGGCAAAACTGAAGTTGAGTGAAACTCAATGAGTCTTAACTTCTATGTTGTGAAACCACTTGAAACACATCTGCGACATAGTTTTTACAGAAATGAACTGTTTTGAACAGTTTCCTGGTGGAAAACAAGGCGTCACACATGTGTACACAAAGTGATTTTCAGGCCCTGAAACGCGTTATGGTGAAATAAGGTTAGCTTCAACTCTAACGCTGTGAAAGTCAAAATACTCTGGTAAAAGCAGTTCTAAATGATGAAATCCCCAGTACCCTTATGGTTAAGAACTGTTTGGATGGTTTCCCAACTGTTTTTCAAAGTGCACTTCAACATCTCAAACTCACTTTTGAAATCCCCATTAACTTGCATTGGGCAAAACTGAAGTTGAGTGAAACTCAATGAGTCTTAACTTCTATGTTGTGAAACCACTTGAAACACATCTGCGACATAGTTTTTTACAGAAATGAACTGTTTTGAACAGTTTCCTGGTGGAAAACAAGGCGTCACACATGTGTACACAAAGTTGTTTTCAGGCCCTGAAAAGCGTTATGGTGAAATAAGGTTACCTTCAACTCTAACTCTGTGGAAAGTCAAAATACTCTGGTAAAAGCAGTTCTAAATGATGAAATCCCCAGTACCCTTATGGTTAAGAACTGTTTGGATGGTTTCCCAACTGTTTTTCAAAGTGCACTTCAACATCTCAAACTCACTTTTGAAATCCCTATTGACTTGCATTGGGCAAAACTGAAGTTGAGTGAAACTCAATGAGTCTTAACTTCTATGTTGTGAAACCACTTGAAACACATCTGCGACATAGTTTTTACAGAAATGAACTGTTTTGAACAGTTTCCTGGTGGAAAACAAGGCGTCACACATGTGTACACAAAGTGATTTTCAGGCCCTGAAACGGTTATGGTGAAATAAGGTTACCTTCAACTCTAACGCTGTGTAAAGTCAAAATACTCTGGTAAAAGCAGTTCTAAATGATGAAATCCCCAGTACCCTTATGGTTAAGAACTGTTTGGATGGTTTCCCAACTGTTTTTCAAAGTGCACTTCAACATCTCAAACTCACTTTTGAAATCCCCATTGACTTGCATTGGGCAAAACTGAAGTTGAGTGAAACTCAATGAGTCTTAACTTCTATGTTGTGAAACCACTTGAAACACATCTGCGACATAGTTTTTACAGAAATGAACTGTTTTGAACAGTTTCCTGGTGGAAAACAAGCCGTCACACATGTGTACACAAAGTGATTTTCAGGCCCTGAAACGCGTTATGGTGAAATAAGGTTACCTTCAACTCTAACGCTGTGTAAAGTCAAAATACTCTGGTAAAAGCAGTTCTAAATGATGAAATCCCCAGTACCCTTATGGTTAAGAACTGTTTGGATGGTTTCCCAACTGTTTTTCAAAGTGCACTTCAACATCTCAAACTCACTTTTGAAATCCCATTGACTTGCATTGGGCAAAACTGAAGTTGAGTGAAACTCAATGAGTCTTAACTTCTATGTTGTGAAACCACTTGAAACACATCTGCGACATAGTTTTTTACAGAAATGAACTGTTTTGAACAGTTTCCTGGTGGAAAACAAGGCGTCACACATGTGTACACAAAGTGATTTTCAGGCCCTGAAACGTGTTATGGTGAAATAAGGTTACCTTCAACTCTAACGCTGTGTAAAGTCAAAATACTCTGGTAAAACAGTTCTAAATGATGAAATCCCCAGTACCCTTATGGTTAAGAACTGTTTGGATGGTTTCCCAACTGTTTTTCAAAGTGCACTTCAACATCTCAAACTCACTTTTGAAATCCCATTGACTTGCATTGGGCAAAACTGAAGTTGAGTGAAACTCAATGAGTCTTAACTTCTATGTTGTGAAACCACTTGAAACACATCTGCGACATAGTTTTTACAGAAATGAACTGTTTTGAACAGTTTCCTGGTGGAAAACAAGGCGTCACACATGTGTACACAAAGTTGTTTTCAGGCCCTGAAGCGCGTTATGGTGAAATAAGGTTACCTTCAACTCTAACGCTGTGTAAAGTCAAAATACTCTGGTAAAAGCAGTTCTAAATGATGAAATCCCCAGTACCCTTATGGTTAAGAACTGTTTGGATGGTTTCCCAACTGTTTTTCAAAGTGCACTTCAACATCTCAAACTCACTTTTGAAATCCCCATTAACTTGCATTGGGCAAAACTGAAGTTGAGTGAAACTCAATGAGTCTTAACTTCTATGTTGTGAAACCACTTGAAACACATCTGCGACATAGTTTTTACAGAAATGAACTGTTTTGAACAGTTTCCTGGTGGAAAACAAGGCGTCACACATGTGTACACAAAGTGATTTTCAGGCCCTGAAAAGCGTTATGGTGAAATAAGGTTACCTTCAACTCTAACGCTGTGTAAAGTCAAAATACTCTGGTAAAAGCAGTTCTAAATGATGAAATCCCCAGTACCCTTATGGTTAAGAACTGTTTGGATGGTTTCCCAACTGTTTTTCAAAGTGCACTTCAACATCTCAAACTCACTTTTGAAATCCCCATTAACTTGCATTGGACAAAAACTGAAGTTGAGTGAAACTCAATGAGTCTTAACTTCTATGTTGTGAAACCACTTGAAACACATCTGCGACATAGTTTTTACAGAAATGAACTGTTTTGAACAGTTTCCTGGTGGAAAACAAGGCGTCACACATGTGTACACAAAGTGATTTTCAGGCCCTGAAAGCGTTATGGTGAAATAAGGTTACCTTCAACTCTAACGCTGTGTAAAGTCAAAATACTCTGGTAAAAGCAGTTCTAAATGATGAAATCCCCAGTACCCTTATGGTTAAGAACTGTTTGGATGGTTTCCCAACTGTTTTTCAAAGTGCACTTCAACATCTCAAACTCACTTTTGAAATCCTATTGAGTTGCATTGGGCAAAACTCTGAAGTTGAGTTAAACTCAATGAGTCTTAACTTCTATGTTGTGAAACCACTTGAAACACATCTGCGACATAGTTTTTACAGAAATGAACTGTTTTGAACAGTTTCCTGGTGGAAAACAAGGCGTCACACATGTGTACACAAAGTGATTTTCAGGCCCTGAAACGCGTTATGGTGAAATAAGGTTACCTTCAACTCTAACGCTGTGTAAAGTCAAAATACTCTGGTAAAAGCAGTTCTAAATGATGAAATCCCCAGTACCCTTATGGTTAAGAACTGTTTGGATGGTTTCCCAACTGTTTTCAAAGTGCACTTCAACATCTCAAACTCACTTTTGAAATCCTATTGACTTGCATTGGGCAAAAACTGAAGTTGAGTGAAACTCAATGAGTCTTAACTTCTATGTTGTGAAACCACTTGAAACACATCTGCGACATAGTTTTTACAGAAATGAACTGTTTTGAACAGTTTCCTGGTGGAAAACAAGGCGTCACACATGTGTACACAAAGTTGTTTTCAGGCCCTGAAAGCGTTATGGTGAAATAAGGTTACCTTCAACTCTAACGCTGTGTAAAGTCAAAATACTCTGGTAAAGCAGTTCTAAATGATGAAATCCCCAGGACCCTTATAGTTAAGAACTGTTTGGATGGTTTCCCAACTGTTTTTCAAAGTGCACTTCAACATCTTAAACTCACTTATGAAATCCCCATTAACTTGCAATGGACAAAACTGAAGTTGAGTGAAACTCAATGAGTCTTAACTTCTATGTTGTGAAACCACTTGAAACACATCTGCGACATAGTTTTTTACAGAAATGAACTGTTTTGAACAGTTTCCTGGTGGAAAACAAGGCGTCACACATGTGTACACAAAGAGAATTTCAGGCCCTGAAAAGTGTTATGGTGAAATAAGGTTACCTTCAACTCTAACTCTGTGTAAAGTCAAAATACTCTGGTAAAAGCAGTTCTAAATGATGAAATCCCCAGTACCCTTATGGTTAAGAACTGTTTGGATGGTTTCCCAACTGTTTTCAAAGTGCACTTCAACATCTCAAACTCACTTTTGAAATCCCCATTGACTTGCATTGGGCAAAACTGAAGTTGAGTGAAACTCAATGAGTCTTAACTTCTATGTTGTGAAACCACTTGAAAACATCTGCGACATAGTTTTTACAGAAATGAACTGTTTTGAACAGTTTCCTGGTGGAAAACAAGCGTCACACATGTGTACACAAAGTGATTTTCAGGCCCTGAAACGCGTTATGGTGAAATAAGGTTACCTTCAACTCTAACTCTGTGTAAAGTCAAAATACTCTGGTAAAAGCAGTTCTAAATGATGAAATCCCCAGTACCCTTATGGTTAAGAACTGTTTGGATGGTTTCCCAACTGTTTTTCAAAGTGCACTTCAACATCTCAAACTCACTTTTGAAATCCTATTGAGTTGCATTGGGCAAAACTGAAGTTGAGTGAAACTCAATGAGTCTTAACTTCTATGTTGTGAAACCACTTGAAACACATCTGCGACATAGTTTTTACAGAAATGAACTGTTTTGAACAGTTTCCTGGTGGAAAACAAGGCGTCACACATGTGTACACAAAGTGAATTTCAGGCCCTGAAACGCGTTATGGTGAAATAAGGTTACCTTCAACTCTAACGCTGTGTAAAGTCAAAATACTCTGGTAAAAGCAGTTCTAAATGATGAAATCCCCAGTACCCTTATGGTTAAGAACTGTTTGGATGGTTTCCCAACTGTTTTTCAAAGTGCACTTCAACATCTCAAACTCACTTTTGAAATCCCATTAACTTGCAATGGACAAAACTGAAGTTGAGTGAAACTCAATGAGTCTTAACTTCTATGTTGTGAAACCACTTGAAACACATCTGCGACATAGTTTTTACAGAAATGAACTGTTTTGAACAGTTTCCTGGTGGAAAACAAGGCGTCACACATGTGTACACAAAGTTATTTTCAGGCCCTGAAAAGCGTTATGGTGAAATAAGGTTAACTTCAACTCTAACTCTGTGTAAAGTCAAAATACTCTGGTAAAAGCAGTTCTAAATGATGAAATCCCCAGTACCCTTATGGTTAAGAACTGTTTGGATGGTTTCCCAACTGTTTTTCAAAGTGCACTTCAACATCTCAAACTCACTTTTGAAATCCTATTGAGTTGCATTGGGCAAAAACTGAAGTTGAGTTAAACTCAATGAGTCTTAACTTCTATGTTGTGAAACCACTTGAAACACATCTGCGACATAGTTTTTTACAGAAATGAACTGTTTTGAACAGTTTCCTGGTGGAAAACAAGGCGTCACACATGTGTACACAAAGTGATTTTCAGGCCCTGAAACTCGTTATGGTGAAATAAGGTTACCTTCAACTCTAACTCTGTGGAAAGTCAAAATACTCTGGTAAAAGCAGTTCTAAATGATGAAATCCCCAGTACCCTTATGGTTAAGAACTGTTTGGATGGTTTCCCAACTGTTTTTCAAAGTGCACTTCAACATCTCAAACTCACTTTTGAAATCCTATTGACTTGCATTGGGCAAAACTGAAGTTGAGTGAAACTCAATGAGTCTTAACTTCTATGTTGTGAAACCACTTGAAACACATCTGCGACATAGTTTTTACAGAAATGAACTGTTTTGAACAGTTTCCTGGTGGAAAACAAGGCGTCACACATGTGTACACAAAGTTGTTTTCAGGCCCTGAAAGCGTTATGGTGAAATAAGGTTACCTTCAACTCTAACTCTGTGTAAAGTCAAAATACTCTGGTAAAGGCAGTTCTAAATGATGAAATCCCCAGTACCCTTATGGTTAAGAACTGTTTGGATGGTTTCCCAACTGTTTTCAAAGTGCACTTCAACATCTCAAACTCACTTTTGAAATCCCTATTAACTTGCATTGGGCAAAACTGAAGTTGAGTGAAACTCAATGAGTCTTAACTTCTATGTTGTGAAACCACTTGAAACACATCTGCGACATAGTTTTTTACAGTAATGAACTGTTTTGAACAGTTTCCTGGTGGAAAACAAAGCGTCACACATGTGTACACAAAGTGAATTTCAGGCCCTGAAAGCGTTATGGTGAAATAAGGTTACCTTCAACTCTAACTCTGTGTAAAGTCAAAATACTCTGGTAAAAGCAGTTCTAAATGATGAAATCCCCAGTACCCTTATGGTTAAGAACTGTTTGGATGGTTTCCCAACTGTTTTTCAAAGTGCACTTCAACATCTCAAACTCACTTTTGAAATCCCCATTAACTTGCATTGGGCAAAACTGAAGTTGAGTGAAACTCAATGAGTCTTAACTTCTATGTTGTGAAACCACTTGAAACACATCTGCGACATAGTTTTTACAGAAATGAACTGTTTTGAACAGTTTCCTGGTGGAAAACAAGGCGTCACACATGTGTACACAAAGTTATTTTCAGGCCCTGAAACGCGTTATGGTGAAATAAGGTTACCTTCAACTCTAACGCTGTGTAAAGTCAAAATACTCTGGTAAAGCAGTTCTAAATGATGAAATCCCCAGTACCCTTATGGTTAAGAACTGTTTGGATGGTTTCCCAACTGTTTTCAAAGTGCACTTCAACATCTCAAACTCACTTTTTGAAATCTCCATGACTTGCATTGGGCAAAACTGAAGTTGAGTGAAACTCAATGAGTCTTAACTTCTATGTTGTGAAACCACTTGAAAAACATCTGCGACATAGTTTTTACAGAAATGAACTGTTTTGAACAGTTTCCTGGTGGAAAACAAGCCGTCACACATGTGTACACAAAGTGATTTTCAGGCCCTGAAACGCGTTATGGTGAAATAAGGTTACCTTCAACTCTAACGCTGTGTAAAGTCAAAATACTCTGGTAAAAGCAGTTCTAAATGATGAAATCCCCAGTACCCTTATGGTTAAGAACTGTTTGGATGGTTTCCCAACTGTTTTCAAAGTGCACTTCAACATCTCAAACTCACTTTTGAAATCCTATTGAGTTGCATTGGGCAAAAACTGAAGTTGAGTGAAACTCAATGAGTCTTAACTTCTATGTTGTGAAACCACTTGAAACACATCTGCGACATAGTTTTTTACAGAAATGAACTGTTTTGAACAGTTTCCTGGTGGAAAACAAGGCGTCACACATGTGTACACAAAGTGATTTTCAGGCCCTGAAAGCGTTATGGTGAAATAAGGTTACCTTCAACTCTAACGCTGTGTAAAGTCAAAATACTCTGGTAAAAGCAGTTCTAAATGATGAAATCCCCAGTACCCTTATGGTTAAGAACTGTTTGGATGGTTTCCCAACTGTTTTTCAAAGTGCACTTCAACATCTCAAACTCACTTTTGAAATCCCATTAACTTGCATTGGGCAAAAACTGAAGTTGAGTGAAACTCAATGAGTCTTAACTTCTATGTTGTGAAACCACTTGAAACACATCTGCGACATAGTTTTTACAGAAATGAACTGTTTTGAACAGTTTCCTGGTGGAAAACAAGGCGTCACACATGTGTACACAAAGTGATTTTCAGGCCTTGAAGCGTTATGGTGAAATAAGTTTACCTTCAACTCTAACTCTGTGGAAAGTCAAAATACTCTGGTAAAAGCAGTTCTAAATGATGAAATCCCCAGTACCCTTATGGTTAAGAACTGTTTGGATGGTTTCCCAACTGTTTTTCAAAGTGCATTTCAACATCTCAAACTCACTTTTGAAATCCCATTGAACTTGCATTGGGCAAAACTGAAGTTGAGTGAAACTCAATGAGTCTTAACTTCTATGTTGTGAAACCACTTGAAACACATCTGCGACATAGTTTTTTACAGAAATGAACTGTTTTGAACAGTTTCCTGGTGGAAAACAAGGCGTCACACATGTGTACACAAAGTTATTTTCAGGCCCTGAAAAGTGTTATGGTGAATTCAGGTTACCTTCAACTCTAACTCTGTGTAAAGTCAAAATACTCTGGTAAAAGCAGTTCTAAATGATGAAATCCCCAGTACCCTTATGGTTAAGAACTGTTTGGATGGTTTCCCAACTGTTTTCAAAGTGCACTTCAACATCTCAAACTCACTTTTGAAATCCCATTGACTTGCATTGGGCAAAAACTGAAGTTGAGTGAAACTCAATGAGTCTTAACTTCTATGTTGTGAAACCACTTGAAACACATCTGCGACATAGTTTTTACAGAAATGAACTGTTTTGAACAGTTTCCTGGTGGAAAACAAGGCGTCACACATGTGTACACAAAGTGATTTTCAGGCCCTGAAACGCGTTATGGTGAAATAAGGTTACCTTCAACTCTAACGCTGTGTAAAGTCAAAATACTCTGGTAAAACAGTTCTAAATGATGAAATCCCCAGTACCCTTATGGTTAAGAACTGTTTGGATGGTTTCCCAACTGTTTTTCAAAGTGCACTTCAACATCTCAAACTCACTTTTGAAATCCCATTAACTTGCATTGGACAAAACTGAAGTTGAGTGAAACTCAATGAGTCTTAACTTCTATGTTGTGAAACCACTTGAAACACATCTGCGACATAGTTTTTACAGAAATGAACTGTTTTGAACAGTTTCCTGGTGGAAAACAAGGCGTCACACATGTGTACACAAAGTGATTTTCAGGCCCTGAAAAGCGTTATGGTGAAATAAGAATACCTTCAACTCTAACTCTGTGAAAAGTCAAAATACTCTGGTAAAAGCAGTTCTAAATGATAAATCCGCAGTACTCTTATGATTAAGAACTGTTTGGATGGTTTCCCAACTGTTTTTCAAAGTGCACTTCAACATCTCAAACTCAC
>NW_024380237.1:2500-8899 GCF_016835505.1 Polypterus senegalus
ATATATATATACTTTATTGTGTGTGTGTTTTATATATATATATTGTATTTTTATTTTTTGTGTTTTTATATATATTTTTTTTTGTGTGGTGTGTGTGTATATATATATATTTTTTTTTTTTTTTTATATATTTTTATAATTTTTTTTTTTTTTTTTATATATTTTTTGTGTGTGTGTGTATATATATATATTATATTTTTTTGTGTGTGTGTGTTTTTAATATATAATTTTTGTTTGTGGTGTGTGTTATATATATATATATAAAATTTTTTGTGTGTGTTTTATATATATATACTGTATTTGTGTTGGGGTGTTTATATATATATGTATATATGTGTGTGTGTGTGTGTTTTTTTTTTGTGTTTTTATATATATACTTATATATTTTGTGTGTGTGTATATATATAAATATACTGTATATATGTGTGTGTGTTTATATATATATATACTTATATATGTGTGTGTGTGTGTGTTATATATATATATATATGTGTGTGTGTTATATATATATATAACTTATTATTGTGTGTGTGGTTTTATATATATATATAAAATTTTTTTTGTTTTTTTTTTTTATTATATTGTTGTTGTGTTTATATATATATAATATTGTGTGTTTGTGTTTATATATATATATTTATATTAGTTGTGTTTTTTATATATATATATATAATTTTTGTTTTGTGTGTGTGTAAATATATATATACTGTATTATGTGTGTGTGTGTGTGTGTTTTATATATATATATATATTATGTTGTGTGTTTTTTTTTATATATTAAAAAATTTTTTGTGTGTGTGTGTTTATATATATATACTGTATTTTGTGTGTGTGTATATATATATATATATTATATATATTTTTGTGTGTTTATATATATATATATTTTTGTGTGTTTTTTTGTGTGTGTGTATATATATATATATTTGTGTGGTGTGTGTATATATATATATATAAATTTTTTTTTGTGTGTGTGTTTATATATATATATATTTTTTTTTGTTATTTAAAATAAAAAATTTGTGTGTGTGTGTATATATATATATATAAAATATTTTTGTGTGTTTTATATATAATTTTTTTTTTTTTTTTTTGTTTTTTTTTTTTTATATATATATACTGTATATATTTTTGTGTGTGTGTTTTATATATATTAAAATTTTTTTGTGTGTTTATATATATATATTTATATATTGTGTGTGTGTGTGTGTGTTTTATATATATCTTATTAAATTTTGGTGTGTGTTATATAAAATATATATATATTATGTTTTTGTGTTTATATTATATATATTTAAAATATTGTGTGTGTTTTATAATATTATATATATTTTGTGTTTTTATATATATATTTATTTGTGTGTGTGTGTGTTATATATATATATATTTTTAAATTTTAAAAAAAATTTTTTTTTTTATTAATATTAAATTTTTATGGTTTTTTTTATTTATATTTTTTTGTGTGTGTTTATATATATATACTGTATTTTTGGTGTGTGTGTTTTATTATATATACTGTATATAATTTTGTGTGTTTTATATATTAATTTTTATGTGTGTGTGTGTGTTTATATATATATATATACGATAAAAATTTTGTGTGTGTGTTTTTATTATATTAAAATTTTGTGTTTTTTTTTTTAATATTTTATTTTGGTTGGTTTTGTTAAAAATTTTTTTTATATGTTTGTTATAAAATTTTTTATTATGTATTTTTGGGGGTGTGTATATATATATTTTATTGTGTTTTTTTTTTTTATATATATTTTTGTGTGTTTTATATATATATATTATATATGTGTGTGTGTGTGTGTTAATATATATTTAAAAATAAATTTTTGTGTTTATATATATAATATATTTTGTGTTGTGTGTTATATATATATATATATATAATTTGTGTGTGTTATATATAAATATAATTATTATTGGGGTGTGTGTTATATATATATATACCTATATATTGTGTGTGTGTTTATATATATATTATATATGTGTGTGTGTGTGTGTGTTTATATATATATATAATTTTTTTTGTGTGGTTTTTGTGTATATATATATATATTTTATATTATTTTTTTTGTTTATATATATACTGTATATATGTGTGTGTGTGTATATATATATATAAATATTATGTGTGTTTTTATATAAATTTTCTGTATATATGTGTGTGTGTGTGTTTTTTATATAATATATATATGTTTTTTTGTTTTTATATATATATATAATTTATAAAATTGTTTGTGTGTGTTATATATATATAAAAAAGGGGTGTTTTTTTTTTTTTATATATTTGTTGTGTGTGTGTATATATATATAAATATTTTTGTGTGTGTGTGTGTGTGTTATATATATATTATATATAAAAAAATTTTTTTTTTTTTTTTTATAACTTTTTAAATTTGTGTGTGTGTTTATATATTATTTTTTATTATTTTTGTGTTATATATATATATTTTATATTGTGTGTGTTTTTATATATATATACTTATATATGTGTGTTTTGTTTTTATATATATTATTTGTTTTTGTGTGTGTGTTGTTTTATATATATATATTGTTTTGTGTGTGTGTTTTTTTGTATATATTATATATATATATATTTTTTGTGTGTGTTTATATATATATATAAAATATTTTTTGTGTATATATATATTAAATTTTTTTTTTTATATATATAAATTTTTAAAATTTTGGGGTGTGTTATATATATATATATGTATTATTGTGTGTGTGTGTTTTTTATATATATATATTGTTGTTGTGTGTGTTTTTTATATATATATATATTTTTTTGTGTGTGTGTGTGTATATATATAAATTTAAAATTTTTTTGTTTTGTGTTTTTTTTTTTTTATATATATATTGTGTGTGTAAATTTTTATATAATTTTTTTTTTTTTTTATATATATAAAATTTTTTTGTGTGTGTGTGTTTATATATATATATAAAAAAAAAATTTTTTTTTTTTTTTTTTTTTTATGTTTTTTTTTATATATTTTAAAATTTTTATATATAATTTTGTGTGTGTGTGTGGGTTTTTATAAAATTTTTTTATTTTTTGGTTTATATAATTTTTTTTGTGTGTGTGGTTTTATATATATAAACTTATAATTTTTTGTGTGTGTTATATATATATTTTATATATATATTGTGTGTGTGTATATATATATACTTATTTGTGGTGTGTGTTTTTTTTGTATATTGTTGTGTGGGGTTTTTATATATATATATATTATTTTTTTGTGTTATATATATATTTTAAATTTTTGTGTTTTTTGTTTATATTTTTTTTATTTTTTTTTTTTTTTTATATAAAAATTTTTTTTTGTGTGTGTTTTTATATATATATAAAATTTTTTTTTGTGTGTGTTTTTTATATATATATTTTTTATATTTGTGTGTTTTATTATAATATTTATAATTTTTTGTGTGTGTGTTTTATATAAAATTTTTTTTGTGTGGTTTTTATATATATATATATGTTTTGTGTGTGTGTGTGTGTGTTTATATATATATAAATTATATATTTTTGTGTGTATTATATTATTTTTATGTTGAAAAAAATATATATAAAATTTTTTTTTTGGGTTTTTGTGTTTTTATATATTTATATATTTTTTTTTTTTTTATATATTTTGTTGTGTTTTTTTATAAAAAAATTTTTTTTTTTTTTATTTTTTATATATTTTTTTATATATAAAATTTTTTTGTGTGTGTGTGTTATATATATATTATATATTTTTTTTTTATATAAAAATACTTATATATTGTGTGTTTTTATATATATATTTTATTTTTGTGTGTGTGTGTATATATATATATATATATATGTGTGTGTGTGTGTTTTATATTATATTTTTTTTTTTTTAATATAATTATATGTTGTGTGTGTGTGTGTATATATAAAAATTTTTTTTTTTTTTTTTTATATATTAAAATATATATATATATATTGTTTTTTTTTATATATATATATACTTATTTGTGTGTGTGTGTATATATATAAATTTTTATATAAAATTTTGGGGGGTGTGTTATATATTAAAATTTAAATATATATGTGTGTGTGTGTGTGTGTTATATATATACTTTTTATTGTGTGGTGTGTATATATATATATATATACTTAAATTTGTGTGTGTGTGTTTATATATATATATATAAAATTTTTTAAATTTTGTGTGTTTTATATATATATATATATATTTGTATATATTTTTTTTTTTTTATATATATATATAATTTTATTTTGTGTGTGTGTGTTTTAAAAATATATATATATATTATATATTTTTGTGTGGGTGTATATATATATATAATGTAAAAAAAAAATTTTTTTTTTTTTTTTTTTTTATATTTGTGTGTGTTTATATATATATAATTTTTATTTGTGTGTGTGTGTGTTATATATATATATATATATATTATTTTGTGTTTTTATATATAATTTTTATGTTTGTGTTTTATATATATATTTTTATAAAATTTTATTTTTGTTTTTTTTTTTTATTAATATAATTATTTGTGTGTGTATATATATATAATTTTAAAAAAAAATTATTTGTTTTTGTGTGTTATATATATATATTAAAATTTATATGTGTGTGTGTTTTTATATATATATATATATTTTTTTTTTTTAATTTTAGATAAAAAAAATTTTTTTTTTTTTTTTATATATAAAATTTTTTGTTTTTTATATATATATATTTTTTTGGGTTTTTTTTATTGTTGTTTTGTGTATATATATATAATTTATATATGGTTTTTGTGTGTTTTTTTATAAAATATATATTGGGTTTTTAATATGATATTTTTATATTTTATAATTTTTTTGGGGGTTTTTTTTATATATTTTAATAATATTATTTGGTTTTATTTTTTTTATATTTTTTTGTGTGTGTTATATATATATAAATTTTTTTTTTTTTTTTTTATATTTTTTTGTGTGGTGTGTGTGTTTTATATATATATTATTTTTGTGTGTGTGTTATATATATATATACTTATATATGTGTTGGGGTGGTGTTTTATATATATATATATTTTTTTATTTTTTAAAAATATATATGTTTTTTTGGGGGTTTTGTTTTTTTATATTATTTATATATTGTGTGTTTTTGTTATTTAAAAAAATTTTTTTTTTTTTTTTTAATTATGTTGTTTGTGTTGTATATATAATATATATTTTATATTTTTGTGTTGGGGTTTTATATATATATTATTGTAATATTTTTTTTTTTTTTAAATAAAATTTTGGGTGTGTTTATATATATATAATTTTTATGTGTGGTGTGTTTTTATATATATAAAAAAAAATTTTTTTTTTTTTTTATATTTTTGTGTGTGTTATATATATTTATTATTTATTTTTATATATTTAAAAACTAATTTTTGGTGTGTGTTTATATATATATATATATTATATATTGTGTGTGTGTGTTATATATAAATATAAAATATTTGTGTGTGTGTTTATATATATACTGATATATTGTGTGTGTGTGTGTTATATATAAATTTATATATTTTTGTGTGTTTTATATATATATATACTTTTATTTTTGTGTGTGTGTTGTTTATATAATATACTTTTAAAAAAAAAAATTTTTTTTTTTTTTTTTTTAAAAAAAAATATATTTTGTTGTGTTTTTTTTATATATATTTTTTTTGTGTGTTTTATATATATATATATATATATATTTGTGTGTGTGTGTTTTATATATATATAATTTTTTATTTTGTGTGTTTTTTTATATATATATATATTTATAAAAATTTTTTTTTTTTTTTTTATATATATTGTATTATTGTTTTTTTTGTTATATATATTTTTAATTTTTAAATGTTTTTGGGATATAATAATTTTATTTTTTTTGTGTGTTTTTATATATAAATTTTTATTTTGTTAATTTTTATAAAATTTTTTATAAATTTTTATTAAAGTTTTTTTTTTTAAAATATATATATATATTTTTGTGTGTATATATATATATATTTTTTGTGTGTGTGTGTTATATTTTAATTTTTAAAAATTGTGTGTTTTTTTTTTAAAAAAAAAAAAATTGTTGTTTTTATATATATATATACTTATATATTTTTTGGGTTTTAATATTATACTGTATATAGGGGGTGTGTGTGTTTTTTTATATATATATACAAAAATTTGTGTGTTTGTTTATATATATATATATATTTATTATTTGTGTGTGTGTGTTTTTATATATATATATTTATTATAAAGTGTGTGTGTGTGTGTGTGTGGTTTTATATATATACTGTTTATGTGTGTGTGTGTGTATATATATATATAACAATTTTAAATAATTTTTTTGTTTTTATATATATATATATACTATATATAAAAATTTTGTGTGTGTGTTTTATATATAT
>NW_024380238.1:0-8357 GCF_016835505.1 Polypterus senegalus
TTTTTTTTTTTTCCAGGTTTTCAATGGTTTGGGTGACTTTTTTGTTTTGCATATTAAAAAGGCGTAATTCTGGGAGGTTGGGGGGGGGAAAAAGGCGTGTACTGCGTTGATTTTCACGCTGATCGGGTTTTTTGCGGAAGACGGAAGTTGGAGTACTCATGTTGCTGCATCTGGTTCTTCTGTTATTTTTTGCTTTTTTTTTATGTCATATTATGGTAAAATTCTCGCGGCGTTATACATGAGCCCCAGGGCATTTACATTCAAAAAAAGAACCAAAAGGGGAATTCCCCTAGCTTATCATAATTAAATTCTCAGGTAATGCTTCAATTTGCATCCTCATGTGAAGTGTGAGTTTGATTCCAGAACCAGCCCATTTGCCAGATGCTTTTTTCAGTTACTGCAACAAACCTTATTCAACTAAAATAAATTCACTTCCTATAATTAAAAATTAGAAAGTTTTTGGTCAAAACATTTATTTTTGGATTTTTTATAATTAGTATTTTGTAAAAAACAGGTTTTCCCTAAATAGGAAAGAAGAAAATTCTGAAAATGACTTTTAACTTAGGCTATTAAGAATTTAAGGGGTCTACAAGGGAAAAACATCAGAATATTTCCTAGATATTAAAAGATTTGACTTAAAACCTGCATTATTCAACAGACACTGTAAATTTAAAAAAGTGCAATCCCTTTTTGGAAAATATATGTTTCCAAAGAAAAAACCCGTCTCTTTTTTTTCCATTCAGCTCTTACAACTTACTAATTTTTTCCATTGCATTTGTCAAAAAGCCCAGTAAAATAAAACACCTCATTATTTTTCATTTTTCTACTTTTTTATAACATTTTCCATCATAGTTGGATTAAATTCCCATTTGATGTACCCAACCATTCAGGCTTGACAGTTTAAAATCTTTTTGCCTGAAATTCAGACTTGAAAAAATATTGTAAATTGAACTTTAAATATTATAACAATAATAATTAAAAAACATCTAATTTATCTCTGCCTTATGACAGTAGTTTTTTTTTTAAAGTTAGAATTTCATAGTAATACACTTTTAATTCATACAATAATAAGTAAACTACATAATTAGTCTAATATAACTGAAACATCATACTATTTTAAAACATTTTTTATCTAACAACATAAATTGCCTCCTTTTTTCCTCTACCATGTCAGTGATTGGGTTTTGTTAACCAAAATTATACATTAATGAAATTATTAAATATTTTTTTGGTTATCAAAAGGGCTTCTATAAATACTTTATATACATATTTGTGTGAAACCTTTACAAAAAGCAATATAAACTCAAAAATGCACAGTAGGATGGAATATAATCAAAGCCCAGGCAGGTTAATAAGGTCAGGGAGGGGACCACCCAAAGGGGTTTTCAGTTTTTTTCATTTCTAAATTTGGCTACACTTTGTTTTGGTTACTGCATTTTTTTTTTGATTTCATACTGTTTTGTCTGGCTGGTAAACTTAATTCCTTTATAGTTCAGGATGTACTTTAGTCATGGTTATTGATACAGGTGTGTGGGCCATCAATGGCATAAAACATTAAGGTGACCCCCTTAAAGTGCCTGGAAGCATTGGGGGGATCAGTTTTTTAAATAATTTCTGTCAAATTAGATTCTATAATTTTGACATCAGTTCTTTTTTTCTTGGTCCAGGCTTGGGCCTTTTGCTTGGGGTTTTTTTCACAAATTGTTTTAAAAGGTTTTTTTTTCTTGTTTTTCTTGTGCACATTTCAAAGTTGGTTGGATCCTGAACCCTCCCTTCTGACTCTCCCGGTCCGTAAGTGTAACATCTTGTGGCTCATTTAAAAGACTTAGCTTACCCTTTGTGTCGAATAAGGGGCCCTCAGGTGGGCTTTAATTTTTTTTTAACAACCCAGATCGGGGCCCGTTTCCCTACACTTTAAAATGGAGGAAGTGGACAATATTTGAAGGCTAAAATAGCATTCCCTATTATCGGCCCCCCCCGACCACTATCCCTTTAAATAACTGGAAAAACCACACACAAAAGTGGGACTTTTAACTATATTGAAATTTGGGTTTTTTTTTTTTTCCGGTGCTCATTAGTGACCCCCTTAGGCGCCCCCCCGCAGCCTCCCCACCGGTTTGACACAGAAAAAAAACTGTGACATAGAAAAAAAAAAAGATTTCACGTGCCCATACAGTATGGGAGAAAAATCCTCAGTTCAGTTCTGAAAAAAAAACAATCTTGGGAAACGTTCTCTGCTGACTACCCCACAGAAACACACTCCGAACCCAACTCCGGGGGGGGCACCGGAGAACACCCAGTCCTGGCCTCTTCCATTCGTCACCTGAATATTTGTTGGGGTGGACCCAAATAGCGTCCCTGGGTGAAGAAAGATTCTAAAAAGGTTCTTAGGCGTGATAGTCGCCTCATTGCCCCACCTTTTCCTTCCTTTTTTTCTTCCTTCTCCTAGATTCACCTTTCCCCCTTAAAAAAAAAAAAGTTTCCCGAAACATCCTTTCCCCTCTTAGTGGTTTTGGAAACCTGGCCGGCAACAGGTAACTGGAATATTTGGGGTGGGCCCCCCCCCAGACTGGAACATCATAAAAAGTGCCAAAAGGGGCTGTTACAGACCCCCTCAAAACATTTATAAAGTGAAGGACAGTCCAAAAACCCGACAGTCAAGTTATGTAGTCTTGCACAAATCCCCTTTTCCCAAATGGTATCAAGTATCACAAATCAACCCCCTTTAAATTTTTGTATACAGGTGGAATCAGTTTATTAAATTCATGGGATCTTTAATTTCATTATAAAGAGATTTTTTTATAATGTGGGGGAAAAATTTTATACTTTTGTGAAGGGGGTCCCCATCTCAAAGGTAGGAGTGCAAGGACAGCTTTTAGCTCTTCTGTGTCAAAAAAATAAATCAAGGGAAAAAGCAATTGGTTGCCCCTCTGCAGGATCGGGGTTCGCATAATGTGCTTTCGACCTTGAGAACTTTTAACACTAGGCTTTGACCTGCTCTTCTTCACAGTCTCTTGGTCTGCCACAGCGGTGATTCAGTCATTGTTCTTCTAATCTGAAAATGGAAGCAAAACAGGACAATTTACCCTGTTTTGGCTACTACTATGTATTGATGGGGGTAAAAGCTCAATTTTGAATAAGTCTTGAGACTGTACTTGCCTTCTCTATACAGTAATAAAATATCTGTTTTTCCTTTAAAATGGGGTCCTGTTCCTGTCTTTTTTTCAACTCTCCCCCAAGCTTGACAATCCTGTGTAAAAAAATGTGCTTCTTAAGCTGCAAAAAGTATTTTATTTAAAGATTACATTAACTTTTTTTTTTCAAAAAGATATGAATGTACAATGAAAATGGGAACTTTTTTCAGTTAAACTGAAACCCTTTTTTACTTTTTGTTCATTGAAGGAAAACTTTGGAAGGAAGCGTTGGAAATCTAAAACATCAGTATCTGCACCGCACAAATACTTTTAGAACATTAGAACAATCTAGCGAGAACAGGCCACTCAGCCCAACAAAACTCGCCTTCCCATCCCCTTGTTTCCTTCAAGAAAATATCAAGTCGGTTTTTAAAATCCTAAATCTTACTGTCTACCACACTCTTGGTAGCTTATTCCAAGTGTCTATGGTTCTTTGGAAAAAAAACGTAATGTTTTTCGAAATTTACCCTTAACAAATTTCCACGGTGTCCCCTGTTCTTGATGAACTCATTTTAAAATACAATCTGATCCCCTGTTAATTCCTTCAGAATTTTAAACACTTCAATCATGTCCCCCTTTCTTCTTTTGCTTAAACTGTAAAAAGGGTCAGCTCTTTTTAAATTTTTCCCCTAATTCAACCCCGTAGACCTGGAATCAGCCTTTTGCTCTTCTCTGGACCTTTTCTGGGGCTGCTTTGTCCTTCTTGACCTGGGAAAAAATGCATACATTTCTCAAACGAGGCCCCACGGGGGCATTATAAAAGGGTTTAGCATAACCTCCTTGGCTTGTACTCCACACATTTTTTATGTCCCAACGTTTGTTGCCCCTTTTTAAGCTTCGTGGCTTCATTTCAGTCGGAAATCGGGCTTTGATATTTTTACTCCCCAAATCCTTCTCATAAGTTTTTCTAATTTTCCCCCCCCCTTTTTTTTCAAACCCAATATTTTTACCCTATGTGAATACTTTACATTTATTGACATTAAATTTAATCTACAAATCTGCCCAAGCCTGTATCTTCTAATCCCTTTTGTAATGATATACAGTTCCTTTCCCTAATCCCCCTATCTTGGTACATCTGCAAACAACCAGCTTTTTTATATTCCTATCTAAATCATTTATATATATTAAAAATAGCAATCCCTTTTTTACCCTTTTGGGAAACCACTCTTTAAAATCGGCCCCGTTCTGGCGGTTCCTTCCATCAACCCTCTTCCTGTGTCTGAGCCAATTCTGCCCCTCAAAAACATCCCCCTTTTCCAACTTCTTTTTTTAACCTCTCAGGGGACCTTATCAATTCTTTCTGAAAGTCCCGATAAAAATTTTGCTCCCCCTTTGATTATCTTTTGTTGCCCTCATGAATTCCAACATTTGTAAAAAAGACCTCCCCCTTCTAAACCCATCTGCTTTCAGAATAACTCCCGTCCTTGCCATGTGTTTGCTCAATCCATAAAAATTCCTTCCATTAATTTTTCCCGTAATGCATTTAAAAACTTACTGGCCTATAGTTCTTGGATCTGCCCTTCCCCTTTTTATATAATGGGATGATTTTTGCCATTTTCAGTCCTTTGGGATCTCTAAGGTTGCAGTGCTTCCCAAAAAATTTTCAAAGGGGTTTTTATATTACTCACTGCCTCCTTGAAACGAGGGGTAAATATTATCTGGGCCTGGTGATTTGTTTTTATTTCATCTTATTTAATTTGGACCTTCTCCCCTCTAAAATTTCCCAAAACCCCCAGTACCTCCTTAGTGTCGTGTTTCCTCTGGCGGTTATCCCTTGCTCACTTGAAAAACCTCAGAAAAAATTAAAATTTGGGCATCTGCTATTTCACTGTATTTTTTAATTCCCTTTTTTCTGAGAAATTGCCTCCTCCTTGCTGTTCTTTTACTACTAAAATATGAAAGAATCTTTGGGGTTTTTTCCTTATCACTATATTTCTCTCTTTTTTTTACCTCCCCGATATCCTTCTTAATGGTTGCCCTCATGTTTTTCTGCTACGGTTCTCTTTTCGTCATTTGTCTTATATGCCTTATCAGCAGTTTTTTTCCTTTAACTTCTTTTTAAATCTTTTTAATCCATGTGGGTTTATTTTTGTTTCCTATTAATTCCAAATTTGGGGTTATATCTGTCCCGCATTAAAGTAACACATTTTAAACCTATTCCCTGTTCCTCGACCGTCTCCATTTAAAGCTTATCCCAGTGTATCCTACAGACTTTGTCCCTCTGCTAAAAATTACCCCTCCCAAAGTTCAACTTAATAATTTTGTCTTTGTATCCCTCTTACAAAATACAAATGTATTACTTTGGTCCACTTGCCCTAGTGGTTCAATCCCTCTCCCCCTCAATTCTACCCGGGTTATTACAAAATGCAAAATTTGGGACTTACCCGTTTGGTGCTTTAACGTGTTGTGTTTAAAAAAGTCACTGATTCTTCTAAAACTCCTGCTCTTGTGCTCCTCCATCTGAAGGGTTTTCCCAGTTAATATTTGGTAATTAAAATCCCCCGACTATATCCCCCCGTAAACTGTCTTTTTTATATTACTAAAAAAAATGTGTGTTTACTGTCTGTTGGGGGGCTATAACACACTCCCCAAATAAAACCCCTTTCCCCAATATTTTTCCAGGTGACCCTGTCCTCACTAAGATGGGGTCATCATCCAACTAAGAGGACTTGCATTTAAACCCTGTTTGAAAAACCCCGCACCTCCTTTATTTCTTTTATCCTTCCTAAAAATGTGTATCCCTTATTTTCCCCATCCCCATCTTTTTTTAGGGGTTTTTTATTGCTATAATAAATAAATAAAAATAAAATAAAAAAATTACAAATTCAGGGGAGCACTGACTCGAATCCTATTGTTAATTTTTTCACCTCTCCTGAGCCCCCCAAGATTTCCCGGACCAAATTTTAACAGATTTTACTTTGTTTTGGTCAAACAAAAAGAAGGGCCCCTAATACAGTGTTCCTGAGACTTGACAAAATATTGGCATTTAAGTATTTTTATTACAAATTTTTTTCTGGCCTTTTTGGGTCAAAAATTTTGTTATACTGAACTTTAAATTCATTAAATGAAACCTTTAAACATAATTTTTAAGCTTGTAGCCAACAAAAAGTATTTATTATTCTGTTTTTGTTTTTTGGAATTAAAATTTGCCCTTAGAATATAAAAAATTTTTTATATTAGTTGAGTTCCCTAACATGGGGGTCACCTGACCCCTAATAAACTGATAAAACAAAATCATTCTTTTTTTCAATACAACAATTTTACAAAACCAAAATAATGCAGCTTTTTTAAAAAGCCCTTAATACAATTCAGGATACAGTACTTTCTTCATCATCCTTACAGTTAATCCCAAAAATTTAGTAGAAAATAAACCCAGGATATTTTAATTTAATTCTTTGTTAGCATTCTTTTACTTCTTGCAAGTATTGTGTTAAAGGGAAAAAGCTTTTCTTTTTGGAGACACAAAATTTTTCAAATGTTTCCTTGGTGGTTTTTTTTTATTATTAAATATTTTTATTTGAAACTTTAGATATATTTTTTTTTTAATTTGTTATTTTATATAACTATTAATGGATTAATATTTAACTTTACTGACATCCATTTTTTAAAATCCTCTTTTACTCATTATAGACTCATTTAAAACAATAAAAACAATCTTTCCATCCTCACCTTTTTTTTTGTCTACCTCTTTCATATAGTTATTCTGTCTTTGCCTGGAAAGGAAAAAATAAACATTTTTTATATATATATATATATATATATATAATAAATATATAATTTTTCCCCAAAATGTGAAAGTTTTCTTGGGTAAAAACATCAACAAATATAAAATAATTATAAATACATTTTAGTTACTGAGGGTTTTTTAATCAATGAAATGCCACATTTATTTTTATTAAGTTTTAAAAAAATTCTTTTAAAAACCAACAGATTCAAAACAACACTTTCTGATTCAAAAGCTCTTAACATTTTTTATGCATATTTCATTTAACCTACTTTTCCCTTTTCCCTTGCGGGGTATCAAACATTTCATCACCCTCCTTTATTCAGATGATCAGTATAATTAGATCATAGCAGGTAACTAAAACAAAAAAAAATTTTTTTCTCACATAATTTTGGACTTTTTTGGCCTTTCTTGTTTCCCAAGGTCCCCCAAATCCTCCCCTTTTCTCGATTTTCGTTTCTCCTCCAATCTTTTGGGTTAGGCATCTGCACTGGCCCAAAATGTGAGTAAAACTTTCTGTTTGGGGCCTTCCACAGTTTCGAAAAATTTTTTTCCTTTTTTCCCCAGTGTTCCTAAATTCCCTTCTTTTTTCCAATGCTCTGGGTTCTGTTCCAGGGACTTAAAAGGGGGATGTCACAGTAACAACAACTGCCTTCATGGGTTTTTTAACTTTTAATAGGTTTCCCCATGGTCTCTTAACCTAGGGGAAAACCAAATTTTTTCCCAAAAATTCTGATAACATGGGCCCTCCCACTGGAGCTGGTGTTGTACAATCATGATCTTGATACTGTGCGCCCCTTCTGGTTTACTAGTCTTCCCACTTCACCACAAAATACAGACTTGCCAATTAAAATCCATGTTTCAGAAGCTTAAAAATTTGTTAAGTTAGCTTTGTCTCCATCAATAATAATCATTCCCGGAATTTGATGATGCAGATTTTTGAATGCATTGGCTAGTTGTATCTTATTTTTATCTCTTCATCAAAAGGGGAATATGAAGAAAGATGCAGTAAATAACTTTGAAACTACTCCAAAGGGGGAACCTGGATCATGATGGGACCACATGGCTCTTTACTGGGTACAGGATGGAAAAGGATTTTGATCTTGGGGATGTTCATTTTAGGACCCATGTGTAATACGGCCAGCATCAGTTGGCTGCTGAAGATGAACTCTCCAAAACTAGTAACTGGGTTATCATTTTATGTACAATTGGTGACTCCCATCACAGAAATCTTTGACTTCACCAGTATCATTGGTTTAGTAAAGGGGTGGAATGTTTTTTTTGACAACCAGTAAAAAGGGCCCCGTAAGATAAAAGAAAAAAAGGTGGAGTGAGATCACAGCCTTGTTTACTCTGGTCTTAACTGGAAAATAAAAAATTTTAAGTAAAAAATAAAAAATTTTCATGCCTTTATGTAATGCCAAATAATTCTAATCAGT
>NW_024380239.1:0-25000 GCF_016835505.1 Polypterus senegalus
TCTGGATTTACACCAAAACAGACAATAACGGCTAAATCAGTATATGAGTCTAATTAAAAGCAGCAGTCAGTGGGGATGAAAATCTGCAGTCCCACAGGTTCTCCTGGAAATGAGCAGAGTATCAACATCCACGGTTCTTAAACTCGGTCGTATGGCTGTAGGTTTTTGTTCCCACCAGTAGCACAATCCGCAAGTATATTTACCTGAAATTGCTTTTTTACATTTATGAAATTATATATAGAAAGTTTTATATTTCTACTGTAACTATGCTGAGGTATCACCCGTCGCATGGCTGCACTTGGATCCTAATCTGGGATCTTGAGGTGGTTTGTCAAGTGGTGGGTGCAGCACATGCTCCTAACCTATATGATATAACAATGAGCAGAGCAGGCAGGTGACACTGAATACTAAAAGGCTGCAAATACTTTAGTTTCAGACCCAATAATGTGCACATTGGTAAAAATCATAAATGAACACCTACAAAGCAGAATGCAATTCATAAATGATAATAATCTTTAAATTCAAGTTAAAAAAACAAACACCCAAGGATTAATTTGTAACAAACGTAATTGTTTGTTACATTTTAATACAAATATACCCAACTTCAACAAAACTTGAGTGTCATTATGAACAATGGTGCACATCCCCTCTCTGACACATTGCCATTGAGCACTTTTAGCCAAAGGGTGGTATGGTGGTGCAGTGGTAGCACTGCTGCTTTGCAACAAAGTGGTTGGGTTTCAAGTCCACATCCTCAGTCCTGCCTGTGTGGAGCTTGCATGTCCTCCTTGTGTCCGTGTGGGTTTCTTCCAGGTGCTCCATTTTCCATCCAAAGACACACAGGTTAGTTGAATTGGTGTTGTGGCTGTGTGGTCATCCTGTGATGGACTGTTTCTTCATCCTGCCTTGTGCTCTATGCTTGCTGGTATAGGATCCAGCTTTCCCATGACCCGGCTTAGCATACAACAGGTTTACAAAATTGAAGGAAGGAGTTTCAGCCAACAAATTATTAATGAGAAGTAGGTTGTAAAATACCACTGGAACTCCTTAATACAAATGGTAATACACGTTTATGATACCTCAAGGTGACTCTTAAATTTCCCTCGGGATCGATTTATCTGTAACCCTCTCTAATCATTCGTCAAGTCAGAAGATTATTATTTTTAGTAATCTTGGTTTTAGTAATTTAATTTCCACATTGACACCAAAACATAGAAACTGGAGACAACAGGTTGCTTAATAAGGCTAGGAGTCCAAATAAAAAAAGTGAGGTTACAATACAAACTTGCAGTCGCTGGGGTGCCTTCAGCACTGAGTTTGAGGACCACTGATTTACATGGTCATTTGAAATACTGTAGATACGCTGCATCCCTATCATATTGATTCTGATATTTGCTACCATCAGATTAGAAGTGTTCACACTGCTTTCCTATTCGAATCAAATTCTACTGGTATTATTTGATCCTGATTGAAATTTGTAGTGTAAACATGAGTATTGTAGGTCAACCCTGAGCAAAAAAATTGCAAACAATTCTCAACTTTCTTCTTTCTCTACAGCTTTCCCCACTTCTAAGTGGGGGTCGATGATCAACCTCCTCTTCCTTCAGATCTTCATTTACTTTATTCATCCATTTCTGTTTTGGCCTCTATCACTTTCACTTCACATGTACTTCTATTCCCATCACTCTTTGCCGCACATATTCATTCTCTCCTCATCACATGTCCATACCACTTCAACCTATTTTCCTGAGCTTTCTTAGACATCTCTCCCATATTTGTTGTAACTCTCTCTGATTGACCTAATTCCGTCCTTTTTTTGTAACTCCACACATTCATCTCATCATTCTCATTTCTGCACAGAAAGACTCTACAAAGAGGTAAATTTTCACTAAACAAAGGCATATATTCTGAACAATAAAAGTAATACATACAGTATATGGTTCTATCTCATAGAAAAGTGAAAACCAGAGCTGTGCATTTCTAGCCAAAACAAACCATTAAATTAATGGATGAGATCTCTTACAGGGAGGATTTGATTAATGAACTGGCTGCAGGGAAACCAAGAAATCACCAAGGACTACCCAGGACCAAGCTTGAAATCTTTGGACATTAGAATCGGCCACTTCACATTTTTGCCTACATGCTGACGATTTGCTTTTTCAGGTTGTTATCAGGTTGTGATTTTAGTGTTGCAGTCATTGCTTCTGGTTTGGGTATCCAGTCTTCACATTTCATGGACAAGATAAACAGTTTTGAAATGGATAAATGTGTCA
The DNA here is from genome assembly GCF_016835505.1 of Polypterus senegalus. NCBI lineage: Eukaryota > Metazoa > Chordata > Cladistia > Polypteriformes > Polypteridae > Polypterus > Polypterus senegalus. The sequence goes on from NW_024380239.1 coordinate 2,274, forward strand.
TTATGTTATTCTGCACAAATTTATGCATGGCCATGAGGTCTATGGGATTTTAGAAGCGTGAAACAGGGTACCATTTTACTACCGAGTTCAGTTCATTTGTACATTTTAAGCAGCCACATTCTCTTGCTATGTGATCAACAATGAAAAACATGTTGGCAGGCAGTATGGAATGTCTATGTTGAGGATATCACGTAAGCAAAGTCATTCAGGCTTTTTCCAGCTCTGGTTTTACTCTGCCTTGCCAGTCTGTGATTTCTCGCTACCCTTTACCCTATATTTCTAATGCCTTTCACATAATCACTTTCAATGTCACTGCATGAGTGGAAAAACACATAAGCAAACACCTCACCTTTCAACGAGTGACCATTAATAAAGCTCTGCATCAGATAAGGTAAAGGTAAAAAAAATCCACAAGAGGTTTTACTAGCCACAAAGTATCTGAAAGGTTTAAAGAACAGGAAACAACATGCAGGTATATGGACTGATCACGTCACCTGGACAAGCACTTCAATTCAGTGTAAGCAGATGCAACAAAATAGTTGAAGTAAACTGTTTATATAGAACCTTTTGAATCCTGAAAGCAGGTTGATGTAATGGCTGCAGAATTAATATTTAAGTATCAAAGCTGTTGGTTCAAATCCAGCCTGAGACTTACTGTGTGACCTGAGCAAGTCATTTAAACTGCTGTAAAAAACATCTGTAAACTGTTGTCATGTATACTTGTAAGCTGACTTGGACAAAGGTGTCTATGAAATGTCTCAAAATGATAATTCCTAAATACTTTGCCCCTACTGCATACCGTATACTGTATACTCGTGTTTAAGTTCTCCTGCGAATAAGTCGGGGCTTGATTTTACCGTATCATTTCTGCCATTTTATAAGGTCAGTCGTATAAGTCGAATACAGAAAACTCACACTATTGATCCAAGAGATTATGATATGCCAATGCCCACCTGAGAGAGTAACCACAGAGCACACTGCCTTATTTTCTATGTGTTGTGCCAATGTGACCACACGTATACCTTAACTACTCCGAAGCGATGTTTACACTGTTTTGTGTTTTTTGTATCTCATACCCTCATACACCTTTATTATAGGAGCATCCCTTATCTACGATGAAGCGTTTCTTCTTTCAGAAGAAAATATGAAGCTGCTTTTAAATTAAAAGTTGTTGAAGCGGTGACAGAAATTGGTAACTGTGCTGCTGCAACAAAATTCGATGTGACTGAGAAACTGGTGTGAGATTGGAGGAAGCAAGAAGATGTAAAAAAAAATACATTTAAGTGTTGTATTTTTGAACGGGTGTATAAGTCTGGGTCTGATTTTATGATCGATTTTTCAGCTTTCAAGACCGACTTATACAGAGTATATATGGTAATCATTTTAATATTCTCTGCAAACCTATGATATATAAAGCATTAACACATCAATCTGATTATTAGCCCAGGGGTCACAAGGAGCCAATGACTATCCTGGCAGGAATGGGTGCAAAATGTGAACTAACCTTGGAAAGGGCACACCCAGACATACATCTTTGCTCATTCATACTAACTGACATGAAAGAAGAGCAATTGACCTACTCAGGTGAATCTTTAATCCTGCAGGGTGTGGCGGGCTGCCAGGGCCCTTACCCGGCTGTGACACCCTGACCATAGAAGGACTGAGGGAGAGTGTATTTTCAAGAACGTTCCTTTCCCAGATCGACAGAGGGCAGTCCCCTTGGCTCCCAGCAGGTACATGGGTTATGAGCATAGAAGCTCAACCCTGGTGGTGCCCATGGCCACTGTCAGGGGGCACCTGGACATTTACAGGGCCCTACTTGACAGAACTTCCGCCACACCCAGAAATGCTACCGGAAGAAACTTGTTGGGCACCTGGAGTCCTTCTGGGTGCCATATTAAAAGGGGACAAACCCTACCATTGATCAGCCAGAGTCGGGAGGAAGAGGACAAAACCTGAGGAGGAGTGGAGGAGGTTGGACTGGTGGCAAAGAAGGGACTGTGTTGGGCTCAGTGAGCCTTCTGTCTTGGTGATTTGGGCACTGAACTATCAATAAACTGTGTGTTGTGTGTAATAATACGTGTGTCCTGCCTGCCTGCTTGCCTGTGTCAGGGTAGACTTCACAAGGGTTCTACCTGAGCTCCTGAGCCACTTAAACAAACTGATTTACCTTCAAACTGAATTATTTCCTGTTTTTTTTTATCATTTCTTTAATTCTTGTTATATTGTTTTATCTGCAATACTCTACCTGGTTTGCTCTATACAAATTAAGATCAAAGAGCCCTAAAGATCGACACAAACAGAGCACAAATAACTTACAGTTGTAGCTCAGTGGTGCAAATGGAATCTGCAATCAGACTTTTATGAGCCACCTCCTAAAGTATGCTACTTACTTACTGTATACAGTTAGCAACATGAACAATTATTATAATATTGTCAGACCACCAGCAATAAAATTCAGGGTCACTGCCTATCCATACAGAACTGGACACAAATAAAACAAAAGCTCTGGGCAGAACATTAATCCATTGCAGGACCCATTCACACATTCACCCAAGACCAGTACTGAATGTCCAATTAATGCAACCTTCATGCCTTTGAAGATATGGGAGTAAACCCCCAGACACAGGGAGAAAGAGCAAACTCCACACATGAATTGACCAGGCATAGGATTCAAAGCCAGGATGCTAGAGCTGTAAATTAATGGCTTACCACTGCACTGCCATGCTGCCAACAGCTTTGCCTGAAACATTAATAATGACTTTGTTTTTTATGCACTGCAAAAATTAATATACTGTGTGACTGTGTGACTATAGTTAAAAAAATAATATATGTGTTGTTAAATATTAATTCATCCATTCATTTTACAATGGCTTAATACAGAGCAGTGTTCATGGAGGCCAGTGTATGCCTTTGCGAGCATTAGGTGCAAGTCAGAAATCAACCCTGGAGGGGATGCCCATGCTACAATATGGAGAATCATACACACAGCCAACCAGCTAATTTAGAGTTGCTTCTCTGAATTCAGTGGTGTGCAGTGTCAATATTCAAGTCTTTTGCTTTATATCTGATCAGGGCCAGGCTATGTGAGTAAAGTATGAAACTGTAAACTCATATCTGATTGTGTGATCAAGTCCAAGGCAGTTAAGCTGCTGCTGCTGGTCTAGTTCTAGCATTTACTGCTCCTGCCTATTCCATTACAGAATTACAGAAAGTCACACCTCATCCCAGCAGGATCAGATGGGAATTAGCTCTGGATGGGTCGCTTATCATCTACACATATTGACATTTGTTCATTCTTGATCAATTTAAAGTTGCCTTTTAACCAAATATGTATTCTTCTGGAAGTAAGAAGTGTATGTGTGTGTGAGTGTGAATAAGTGAACGAGAGAGAGAGACAAACACATATAAAAGAGCAAAGCTTAAAAGACACACTCTGCTGTTCAAATCCATTAATCTTGGTACATCAGTGCTGGTGAGTTCTGGGAAGGATCCTGGCTTGGATCAGTTTACAGAGCTGGGGAAAGAGTATGTATATGGGGTTGCTCTTCTCCAAAAGTGAGCTCTCTGAGACAGAGCCAGTCACATTAATGTGTATGCAGAAAAAAGGTCATTGGAGCCACATGGAAGAAGAAGATAGCAATAGTGCTAGAAAGTAGCTGAGGAAGGAGGTGGCACATGATGAAGTGAGGGAGAGACACTGCATTGCACAATGCATTAGGCTAACAGCAATAGTAATGCTAAAATGTCAGCCAAATAATGACACAGAAAAATCATATGAAAGTGAAGATATATCAACATATTGTCATAACAGAGAGGACCCAAATTTTAAAAAACACATTTTTTACTTAAGGGTAGTTTTCTGTATTGGGTGATTTTTGATTGTATGGGTGATGGGCAAATGAAGCAGTTGGTATTGCCAAGTGAGCATAGGGAGAAGGTTTTAAAAATTGCTCACAGTCACGATTTGGGAGGCCACTAGGATGTGGAGCAATTTTGTAAGGCCTGTCCTGACTGTCATATAGTTTCTACTCACAGACCTGCCAGGGCACCCTTTGTACCAATGCCTATTTTAGACGTCCCCTTTGAGAGGGTGGGATTAGATAGTATTGGCCTGCTTCCCAAGAGTAAAAGTGGCTTTCAGTATATGCTTGTGTTAGTTGATTACTCCAGAAGATACCCAGAAGTGGCCATGTTGCAGTGAGCGGACACCCGTTCTGTTGCAAAAGCACTCTCAGCAATATTCATGTATATTGGTCAGGGCACGCCCTTTATGTCTCACATCATGAAGCAGCTATGCGAAAGCTTTGCAGTTAAGCAGTAACACTCCACAGTTTATCATCCACAGATGAATGGCCTGGCTGAACAATTTAATAAAACCCTCAAACAGGTGATTCAACCAGTCGCCCATGATGACCCGACCTTGTTGGATACAGTAGTGCCTTTCCTCCTGTTTGCTGTTAGTGAGTCTCTGCAGGCATCTACAGAACTAAACCCTTTCGAGCTACTCTTTGGCCACCGACCTCGCTGTGTGTTAGACATTTTTCAAGAAGAGTGGACAGGGACTTGTCTGACACCTCAAGTGGGCAGGTTAGTCGACTGAATTGTGTCATTGAACAAACAGATTTCCAGACTATCCACAATTGCGGTGGAACATCTTCAGTGTGAGCAGGAGGTGTAGAAATGTGATTACAACAAGACATAGTAAACTTTGTGAGTTTAAGAAGGGGGATCAAGTGCTGGTGTTGATACCGTTGGATATGCATACATTCCGTGTTGAGTGGTTTGGTCTGGCAGTCATCAAAGAGCATATATCCCTTGTGAATTATAAAGATAGGATTCCAGGGTGGCGGAATCCCATACAAGTTTTACATATTAACCTGTTGAAGGAATGGCATGAACTGTGCAAGGTCATGGTTACATCTGCAGCAGTCCATCAAAAAGAAGTCTCTATTGGCACTCAGAAAGCGGAAATGCTATCGGTGATTGAGAAGAACTCTAACATCTTTTTGGCCATGCCTGACCAGACAACAAGATCGTAACCCCGCCCAATGTTACCATACAGGTGCCCCCATATGACTTGCCAGAGGCAACAAGGAAGGTGATACGTGAAGAAGTTCAGCAGATGCTTCAGTTAGGTGTTATTCATCTGAGCAAAAGCCCAATCGTACTTCTCTCAAAGCCTGACGGTTTGGTTCAGTTCTGTATTGTTGGAGAAGCTCAGGCAGGTCTCATATAGTTCCACCGTAGACCTCACAAAGGGATATTGGCAAGTACCCTTGGAAGAGTCCAGCTGTGAGAAGACTGCGTTTGCCACTCCCAGCGGGTTATTTGAATTTACGGCACTACCTTTTGGTCTCCATGGCTTTCCTTTCAGTGGACCAGATCCTGCATCCCCATTCTGCATACTCGGGTGCCATGGTGGTGCTTGACAGTTTATGGCTGGTGGGAGTGACGGTTAACCCTAAGAAATGCAGGCTGAGTATGTCAGAAACCCATTACCTGGGAAATTCCATGGTGAAGGGTTTGCTCAAGCCTCAAAAGGACAAGGTGGAGGAGGTACTTTCATATCCACATCTGAAACACAGAGGAAGGTTCATGCCTTCCTTGGGCTCGTGGGGTACTACAGGTGGTTCATTCCCAACTTTGCACATCGGGCCATCCCCCTCACTGACTTGACAAAGGGCAGAAAGAATCGTAGTGTTGTCTGGACCAACGCCTGTGAGACAGCCTTCTTGGACCTAAAAGCTGCTTTATCATCATTCCCGGTTTTGTGCAATCCAGACTTTTCAAAGGAATGTATTCTGCAAACAATTGCGAGTACTTACATTTTAGGAGCAGTGCTCTCAGAATGTGGGGGGGAGGGGGTTTGGGGCTTAGGTTTGAGGGGAGAAAACCCACTCACATTTCTCAGCAGAAAACTGCTACCCAGAGAGAGAGAGAGGTTAGGAGCATGCACTGATACAGTGCATTGCCACACCCACCACATGACAAACCAACTCAGGATCCAGATTAGGACCCAAGTGCAGCCATGCAATGGGTGATACCTCAGCAGCACACTAGTTCAAATGGAATGGGACAGTGTGAGGTTTTCATGGTGGCTGGAGTGCCAATTGTGCCACCAACCCTCAAGCTTTTCCCTGCAGGTTGGAGGGCCTACATACAGTGATGGATGCAGATTAACGTCATATCCAGGACAGAGCAATTGCAGGTGAAAGGCCTTGCTCAAGGGCCCAACAGAGCAGAGTCTCTTTTGGCATTTACAGGATTCGAACCGGAAGCCTTCCGATTGCCAGTGCAGATCCCTAGCCTGCCCAGGGAGCGTAAGTATTCGACTATTGAAAAAGAGTACTTGGTGATTAAGTGAGTGGTGGAGCCCATCTGTTACTAACTCTGGGGATGACGTTTTACTCTGGTGACTGACCATGCCCCACTTCAGTAGCTGTACAAACAGAAGAATACAAATGTCTGGAGCATTTGCGGTCTATTAGTTTGCAGGCTTTCGCTTTTGATGTTTGCCACCAACCCAGGGTTGCATACACCAATGCTGACGTTCTCTTGCCTGGCTGAGTGATGAGTGATGCAAGGGACATTATAAATACAGGAGACAGTATAACTTGGCCACCGACATGACCCCGACTATTCCCATTTGCTGTGTCTGTATATAGGAGAGTGGTTGCTCCTGCTGCGATAAACAACCCTGCTGTTCCTGTTTCAAGCTGAATGAAGCTGGTTTTGCTAAAGTACTGAGACTCAGCCTCATGTTTTGGGGTGCAAGACAGGGACTCATGTGTCACAACATACAAAAAGACTCCTCAGTATCAACATCAAATACTTAACACTGAAAGCAGAAACACAAATGAAATGTAGATTCATCAGTTGTTGTTCAGCGCTAAATCCTATTGTACATTAGTAACTGATGTGATTCCTGATACTGATAATAATAATAATAACTAGCAATACATTTTATTTTTAGACCTCCTTTCCAATGCTCAAAATGCTTTACAACTAGTTCAACAGGAATAATAGCACAGAAAAAGATTAAATTAGTAACAATGGATACAAATTAATATCACACATTATTGTAAACACCAAATAAAAAATTCATATATGAAACACAAAATTCTGAACTGCAATAAGAAAAAACGAGCAAGAATCAACAATTCAAAAGTAGAAAAATGCTATAAGAGGACTAAGAGCAAAAAACTAGCCTGTGTAACATTGCGTGCAGGAATATCAATAAAGATGTTAAATTACAAACAGGAATAAAAGTCTAGGAATGAAAACTTAAGTGAGGACGATTAAGAACAATCTGTTAGATATAATAGAATTTGATTTAGTTATCAGTTTAGAGCCAAACAGTTGAAGGACAATGGACATTCAATTGATATTCTTCTAATATTCTGATCATATGTAACAACTGCAGTTTAACTGCTGCCCTGACTTGAGAACTAAGTTGCTGCAAAGTAAAAAGACCAGATGGAGTTGCTTCAATTTGGAGATGCAGACTTGGTAGGTATTTGCAATGTGTCAGTTAAATAAAACATGTAAATACTGCAGTCCATAATGAATTCACACTGTGGTGGTCCTTCAACTTGTGATATACCCTTGTGTTAATCTAAGAAGTGTTAGGGTAGAACATTCATTACACACAGATCCAGATACTGCAGTGATGCTTTGACAAATTGACCATCTTGACATAAAAACTTTGAGATGGATGGCATAGTTCAGAACAAACAGTAGTACAGTACTGCAAAACTTTTCTGAGTACTAGCAAACTGTCTGGTCTGCTTGAAGAAAGGTGGTTCATGAAACGCTGCAATCCTGGACCCTCTGCTGAGGGTGCCTCCACCTTTTTTGTGTCCTAATGGTGGGTATGACTTTTTTTTGCACTCAGAGTATATGACTTATGACTTATATGAGGAATATGATCAGTCAGTCTGAGCAATGTGCTTCACAGTCAGCAGGTGTTGCAACAGCTCTTTTCCAGTCAGTCATGTTGTGTGGCTGTGAGAAAGACCCAAAACCCAATTATGTGACTGAGCTAGGTCACACCTCCATTTCTTTGGCCATGTATGTGTTTCTTTTGCACTCAGAGTGTATGACTTGTGTTTGAGATGAAAACTATCTGTCGCCCTGTGCAATGTACTTCACTGTCAGAAAATGCCACTGTGTTTTTTTTTCTGTCAGCAATGCCTCGTGCCACATATGTCACATCATAAGCTCTCAATTAAGATCAGGATCAAGGTTCAAGGTCCAGTGGTTTGTGAGTTTTTGTGTGACAGACAACCCTTAGCATTTTATATATAGTGGATTCCGGACCGAGCACTTCCTCTGCACAGAGAGTATATGTCCAAAGGAAACACAAGCAGATGTTATTGGAGTTTTTGATCCAGTAACTATATGAGATAACAATCTAAGATGCAGAGAAAAGGAATTACTGGAAAGGGCCAGCTTTAAGTATTAAGCTTAGGGTAACCCACCAGTGATTGTCTTAGTGAGATAAGACTTCACAGGAAAGATGTTGGCAGTTTAGTACTGATCCACTTGAATGTCCAAAGGCACAAAAATCAGAGGAGTTGGCACGACTACAATATAAATAGTACTGGTAGAAATGCAGCATATTAGTGAAAATAGGGAATATTCCTAAAATTAGATCTCATTATTGTAAAACAATAGTCAAACAGTTCAAAAATAAGGCATCAAGCAGCAACAAGCAAATGAAAAAGTTTCATTGATCAAAGGAGATTCCAACCATTGATGCAAAATATAAGATTTCAGTTGAATCAAAAGTCAAAACAGAATTAAGATTCAAAATAAAAATGACTAAACTGTAGGCTTGAGTACAATAATAAAACAAGCAATTGTGAAAGAAAGAAAGAAAGAAAGAAAGAAATGTGCAAAGTGAAAATATGGAGAAGAGCAGCAGCAAGTTATGTTCCAGAGTAGCCTCCCTGGAGCATAGTCAGATGTTCATGTTCATGCACCGGTATTCACATGAATAAAGATATACTGAAAACACTGAAGGGTTGCATGGCTAGTAACATGCTAGTGGTGAAGGGGGAAAAAAAATTTAAATACACCAAAAACAGTATTTTTTCTAAATAAGAAATTGTATTGAAATGTGGAAAAAGCTGATTATGATGGCTATATTGAGTTTGCTATAAACCTTTTAACAGTACGCTAAATTATTGAGACAAGTTACTTTTTGAAAAACAGCACTGTGGGATGACGGCAGTGCCCCATTTGCCTTTAATGCAGCGACGTCACCCGCCCAGGATAATAATAATAATAATAATAATAATAATATTTAAATAACACAATTCTCATTACTCAAATTGGTTAGACAGAGAGGAACTCTTCATCCACCAACAATTGTATGGCACCCACCGGGACAATGCGATGGCAGTAATTTGTGCACCAGTACACTCACCACACATGCCACTTGCAGCACCTCTCATCTCCCTGTCTCTGTGGGTCAGTTTAGCATAATTACTACATGTTATACTTGGATGTTCAGATGGCCTGCACTGCTGAATGAGATACAATGAAAGTACAGTAGATAGCCTTTCTTTGATTCATCCCTTCTATGTTCATGCATTAGATGCCATTCAACAATTAAATCTGATTAGTTCAAAAGGACAGGGTGGCAGTCTATCATAGGAGACACTTAGTTACACTGAGCCCATTTAAAGTTTTAATCTGCACTTGAATGAATTTGTAGAGAAAAAAAGTCCTTTACATTAAGATAATTCCATGTGTAAATGTTTCCAATACACTGTAATAATAGCAAAAAACTTAAATCTGGTGTTGGACTGTATCCTTTTTGCATGCATGCAGCTCACTGATCATTATGTTTTTGTTCATCATGTTATTTTTGCCTTCAAATGGAGTTTTACTGTACGTGAGAACCCAAACGTGTGGGTCTTGAATACTCACTATAATTAAACACGTTGTCTTTTTCATGCTTTTTAAAAGCAGATCTGATATGGGCTTTGCGTGAAGAGGAGCTCTGTGGTAAAGCAATTAGTTGAAACGGGAAAGAACTGGTTTCCTTTGTGCTAAAGATTTAGAACAGAAATCGCATAATTATCCTGCGAAATAAGCGGAAAAGTTGCGCACTGCAGCATCAAGGCAGGAAACACATTTTTAAGGGCGTATGTTTAATTTTGCAATAAGGAAAACAGAGATTAAATGAAGCAGCTTTATCTTAAGGTTGAGTAATTTGAATTGAACATCCATTTCAGATTGCACTAGGCAAATGATCCCATCTGTTCCTCAAGCATCCCTTCTTCATATATTTTGGGTTTGTTCTCCAGTCCCTGCTTTATTGATCCAGTTTCTTTAATTGCATGTCCTCTGCTAATATTCCCTTTAAGACTCATACATTTTTCTTCTAGTACTTTTTACTCTTTCTCTTAATTTTATCCAGCAGAGTTTATTTTGTCCGAGTATAATGGCTGCAAAATGAATCTTAACCTCTTTATGGAAATCTCCTAGTTCTCTCCCTGTACGTTTCTGGAAATCCTCTTTCTTCAGTCTAGTGTTACTTGAACGTTCAGTGGCCCAAATCACCAGACCATCTGATTTGACTTTAGAGAAGCGGCAAGCTTGGGGTTCCCAAAAGAGTTCAGAAACCTCACAACATGTACATAACTATTGAGACCCTTTACTCAGCACATTTGCATGATGATGAACCACCCTTAGCAGTGATTGCAGCCGCAAGTGTTTTTGGGTATGAAGTAACAAGCTTGGCATCTGTGCATTCTAATCTTTTTCTTTTTTTTTTTTTGTTCATTACTCAGACAATCAATTTAAGGCTCAAGATTAAAACAATAATTGTAGAACATGTTTTACATATAAATGCAATGATAAATGTAAATTATTTTCAGTTGTTAAAATTGTTCCTTCTGGCCTCGAGAACAGACTGTCGGCTCATACAGCTGGTCTACCATGGGAGGCTGGTTAACCGTCCTTTTTCTGTGTTTTCTCTTAGCTTTGGAATTCACTCTGTCTGTCATGTCTCTTTAATTTTGAATCTTTACGGATTCACTTTAATGAGTGATCTGGGGTATGATGGGGCTGGTGGGTGTTATAGGTGGGTTGTTGTTATTTGTTTTTAATGTTGATGTCTGTTTAGGATTCTTTCTCATTTGACTCCAATAAAAATTTATCACAAAAAAGAAAGGCAGCTTGGATAAAATGCTTTTTTATTCTTAAGTATATATGCTCACCCTTTAATAAAATGTCCACTGTCCTATCACATGACATTGTAACTGGCATAAACACCCCACAATGACAATCAAGACTAACGGTGTAGAAGCTTGAAACTTCATGAGCAGCTCATAGGACACATTATTTTATTAAATAACCGACAGAATAAAATTAACAGAGTGAAAATGCCCACAGAACTGACACAGGTTTGAAATTTTGTCTTGTTTATTTCTTTCTCTGGCCATCTTCAAAATATGACCAACAGTGTGGTTGCACCTTTTAGAATCACAATAGCCACCAGGTTATTAAAATCATGAAGATCACTTTCTCAGTCCTCAGTATGATAGCACTTCACATTCAACCTGAAATCAAATGTAAATAAACATCAGAGGGAAGAATATAGGAACAAACGTAAGTACAAATGAATTAAAATGAACAGACAAAACATCAACCCTAAAGCCACTCTTAATCTGAATTGTCCATTGTGTATCAGATGAGGTGGCTTGTTCTCTTGAAGACCAAAGCAGCATCAAGCTCCTAAGTCCTTGACTCTGTCAGGACTTCATCATTCCTTCTGCCATTTGAGTCTTTATCTTCTGACCTCTTCCTGCCAGAGAGATGTAAACCTCTGATGGGACTTCAGGCTAAGTCCCAGCTCAATTTTACTCTGGTGCACCAACCTTCAATGTTCCTAGATGGCATCTGATGCCTTTGAGCCTTAAGTTGTCCTTACAGAGCAGGTCCTCTCAAGTCTGTTCTTAGCTATTTGAATTGTAGAGAAGGTAACACTCTTTGACTGGTTACCACCACCTAAAATGGTATTTTAAAATAAGGCTGGACCCAGTGCAATACTCAGCTTCAAAAAACCAACAGTGTTCCACTTCTCTGGCCCACCTCTTTGGGCCCAAATGCTGCACTCTATAGGGCATTACATGTTTGAGCTTCTTGCCAATCCTCTGTGGCTTCATTTGCTCACTAAAGAAATGGTCAGGTGCCCCTGGTGTCTCCAGGACCACTTGCATTCAATCGCACTGATGCAACATTGCATATCTTTATTTTCCTACATGCAGCACATACACAGGGTTTAATACCACCTAGCTGCCCTCATTTTCTTACCTGAACATGTGCAGGACTACTTGAAGCACTCTGCGTATGGGAAAGGTGTTATATATAAAATGTATTATTATTATTACCAGTAACGGCGTACTGCACAATAATGTGCAGTGAATACAATTGACTTGAGCATTCATAGTTTTCATACTCTTTCTCTGTACATTTACCATTTGTTTGCTCAGAGGTTGATACGCTTGCTGCTTCCTGAGCAGCTTGTTTTCTCCACTCTAGCTGCTCGCGTCTTCTCTTCTTTCGTCAGCATCTTTTCGCATTAAAATTAATTAAGTCACTGTTTGTGTTGCAATTACATCATACGTTTTCCTTAATTTTTCACTTAAGCTGGCACTTAAGTGTTCAATCTACCTCAAGAATGATTTAAGATATGAAGAGGTAGGGGAAGTGACAGCGAAGGTGGTAAGGAATTAGAACGGCGCCCGTATGCATGTGCCGCATGGCCGACCCTGCTGGCTGCTGCAGAGAGTTCTACAATAAAATAAAATAAAAATAAAAAGAGGAATAACCTTGGAGGTCCATCATCACCCCGAAAGCGGATAGTAGATGTCACATAGATATACACAAATTTCAGGAAAATAGGCCATACGGTTTGCGAACTACAGGTGATTTAAAATCCTGGACAGACAAACGAACAGACACGGTAGCATATTATATAAGAAGATTACCCTGATCCCAGCATCAGTAAATATTTAGGTGTATCTCACAATGGTGGGACTTAATAACAGACCAAACATTTTGGAAACCAAACTTACATGGAGAAAAAAAATCACTTAAATGTACAATAGCTTTAGTATTGAAAACCATGCCAAATCATATGTTTTTCATGCTCCTTTTGACGTTAGATCACCACACAGGCGCAGGATTAATTTGTTTCTTTTGATGATGCTGTGAGACAGAAATAGATTTTTAAACTGTGAACAGAAACATTGATTGAAAAAGTTCAGCCACAGTCACTCAATATAATCTTCAATGTTATGGTGCACCAAACAATGTGTGGGATAGGTAGGAACAGCTTGTGGTTGGCCTGCCAGAATGTCGACAGGAAACCTTTAAAGAACTGCTTATCTTGTATCACTGCAAATGGAAAGCACAAAGATGCAATTAAAAACCTGAACCAGAAACAATCAGAACAAGCAGTAAGCATGAGACAGATGCGCAACACCTTTTATGAGCCATTAAACTTTACTTTATGATTTCAGCATGTAATAAAAATCAACACTGTTCTTTTAAAACACTTTATCTCTCATTATTACAGGAAGGCTGTTTTTCTTTAATGTGATACAATAAAGCATTACCTATTGTTAAAAAAAGCAAGGCTCATACAGTTCAGATCCCGTAAGTCAGATGACTTTCTTCTTTTTATAAGCATAGAATGAATAAACAACAAAATAAACAGCCAGAAACAATGACTATAGAAAATAATCTGAGCTTCTTTGGTGTTCTGTAAAGACAGAAATGTAGCTTTTTTATGACCTGCCTTTTCTACTTTCTCAAAACTTTCTCTAAAAATCCATCCATCCAATCACTGACCTGACCTGATCTATTTTAAGGTTGAAGGGGAACCCACATCTATTTCAGCAGACTCAAGCACAAGACAGCATTCAATCTATCGCTTGAAGACCAATATCTTGGCGAACTAAGTTATACCTCTCAAACTTACAGCAAACTTTGAAAGAAAGGTTAAAACATTCCAAGCCATTTACACATTCAGAACGCATCATGGTAGATCAACTGTATGAGCTGACAATCTGTTCTCAAGACCAGAAGGAACAATTTTAACAACTAAAAATAATTCACATTTATCATTGCATTTATATGTAAATAATGTTCTACAATTATTGTTTGAGTCTTGAGCCTTAAATTGATTCTCTGAGTAATCAACAAAAAAAAAAAGAAAAAGATTAGAATCCACAGATGCCAAGCTTGTTACTTCATACCCAAGAACACTTGAGGCTGCAATCACTAATAAGGGTGGTTCATCATCATGCCAATGTGCTGAGTAAAGGGTCTCAATATTTCCGTACATGTTGTGAGGTTTCTGAACTCTTTTGGGAACCCACACAACGGGATGACACGCCGAATCGTGATTGCTGCATCTATGGAAGACTGCTTGTCCGTTGGCAAGGCAACTGCAGGTTCACAGCGCCGCGGAAACAACTACGAGCCGATCGAGACTGCGCTTTACGTGCCTGTCACCGATGGATGATGCAAGGAACATTATAAATGCAGGAAACAGTATAACTTGGCCACTGACCTGGCCCCGACCCTGCCTGTTTGCTGTGTTTATGTATAGGAGAGTAGTAGATCCCGCTACAATAAATAACCCTGCTGGTCCTGTTTCAAGTGAAATAAAGCTGGTTTTGCTAGAGGACTGAGAGTCAGCCTCATTTTTGGGGTGCAAGACAGCGACTCATGAGTCACAATGTGATATTTCAATTTTTAATTTTTTCATGTATTTACAAAAATTTGTAAAAATATGTTTTTGTTTCTTACTATGGTATATTGTGTGATTTTAAAAGAGAACTTAGTCAATTTTAGAGTAAAGCTGTTATGTAGCAAAATGTGGACAAAGTGAAGCATTTTGAATACTTTATGAGTGCACTGTAAATGCCTTAGTGACTTGGACACAACAAACACTTAATGGCTCACTAGCCCTTTGTCTTTATACAGCCAAGTATTATAATAAATGGTGGAAGGATAAGCTTAACATGAAACAAACTGTGAAAATTATTCCTCATATTTTATCCTTAAAGTTGGACAAAATCTGTTGTGGTGTTGGAGATATTAGGTGTCTAGCACTAGAGTACCAAAACACATACTGTTGAAATACTGTTACAGAGGTTTCAGTCTTCAGCAATCACATAAGATCTCAAAATTTCTCTTACAAGAAAATATGTTGCCAGGGCAAGAGAGGGCACTGCTGCTAACAGACTTGTTTCTGTCTTCTTCAGCCCAAAGAAGATACCCCCTTAGGCTAACTAACCATGCCCCTTCCAGTGTGATTAATAAAATAAGGGAGTCGCCTTTTAATGTCAGCTTCTCATTTACACCAAAACCTTTGAGAGATATGGAGCTCCCAAGACTGTATTGTGACTGCATTTATTACTGTAACCATAGAGGTGATTTTTGCTTATTTCAGCACAATTAAGCACTAGTTTACTTTGTACGCTACAAGAATGAAGGGGGTCACTCGGTTGACACCAAATCTCTTCGCAAAGATTAAGAATCTTTTTTCCACCCATCCACACTAGCAATGAAGAAAACTAGTTTTGATGCAGATGAATACATATGAGCAGTCACTAAGCAGGAAGAATACTACTGCAGAGTACACAATTTTGTCACCATTTTCAATACTTTAGTGTTTTTAAGTAGCCCATGTTACTTAAGTAACTGATGCGCAATGTCCTCTGTCATAGGTAAGTAGCTTTATTGTCAGCTGGCTGTTTAGCTGACTGGTAGGACTTGCTGATTGCCATTCCTATTGTCCTCAGTGTTTGCCCCAGCTGTGTTGCTGGAAGTAGGGGCTGACACTCTGATTGATCCCTCAGCAAAGGGAGTACATTTCTGCTGAGGGATCCATCATTACTTAGTGCTTGGTTTTTGTTTTATCATTATAAGGCACTGTACCATTAACAAAAACTTTAGTATGTTTAAGCATAAAGTCAACATACTGCGTATGTCCATGGATAATGTTAGTTTTGTTAGTTTATTTGTGGTTTAAAGTACAAATAATGTTGCTTCTCTGTCTTTTTATTCATTAAGTTGTTATTCAAAAAATAGCTGCGCTACCCATCTGAGATGGGCCAAAATTTAAATAATCAATGTTGCCCTCTGCTTTAACATTTGCAGTGCACCATGCAATGAACACATCTATGTTATATGCCATTTGGTAAGGCATCTGCAAAAGCAGTGCTAATGTTTGTGATGCACTATCGGTTGGAATTATAAATGTAATGTATTTTATTACTAAAAATGTTTGTAATGTGCCATCTTTTGGAATGACAGAGATATAGCAACTGGATGGACACACAGACACTTAGTTGAAATGAAATGCTATCCTGTTAGATAAGTAATAAGTCATTATGCATTAGGGAATTTTTTTTATTAAAGGATGTTTTCAGTGCAGGCTCCGACATACAAAATCAAGCTTAAATACAAAATCCTGTATGTTGGCTTCCCAAATATTTTTTTTATACCTCAGTCAACATTAACTGGAATTGTCTACTGTTTATGTTTTGGGTATTTCGAAATGTCCCATTTGCTTCAACAGTACCTTGGAAAAAATCAGTTTCTAATGTTATGTGTTCTAAACAATGAGTTGTTATTGAATTTCTTGTGACATAGGAGAAACTTGTAATTAACATCCACAGGTAATTAAAAATATATTTTCATTTCATTTGAGCCCTTAGAGATAGCATCTGTGGTGTAATGACAAAATTATTAGAAAAGTAACTGCAAACACAGGATTCAGACTGGAGTATTTTCTGTTGTAATTCTTTTTGACTAGTCATGTAATTTATATTGATTTTGTAGTTGTAAATACAGAAACTTCAAGCAGCTCATCATCTATCTAAGTTTATCAAGTGAATCTGCTTATGGGAACACTCCACCCGAATTTCATTATATATATTTTACTTACCCCATGTAGTTTGTAGTGATGCCAAAAAAATAACAATCTCACATTTTTATACATAATGGAGAGAAAAGTAAGGCTATAATAGAATACAATATTGACTAATGGTGTAAAACTGCAAACAATGTGAAAAACATCCATGGAAAAATAAAAAAAAATCTCATGTTACCTGGTGTTAATAATCCACTTGTTATCCAATTGTATGCTAAAAATGCAGAAAACACATGTTTCTTGATAAAATATTGTTAAATATATATTGCCTTGCACCCTGTGTTGGCTGGGATTGGCTCCAGCAGATCCCTGTGACCCTGTTTTCGGATATAGCGGGATGGATACTGACTGACTTAATATATACTTCTGGAAAACTCAGTGCACATCATAAACAGGAAACCATAGACTGGGGGAGTTGCCTTTTTGAACTGAAGATCTTCCTGTCCCCGTCAATCATTGGTCCTGTCTTCAATTCACACCCAAACATATGAATAGATACTAAAAACAAAAATATTGATATTAAATAATTTAAAAAAAAAATCATTCATTTACAGAATATCAGATCAAACTATACCCATTGATTTGTGCAGGGGAAAAATTAATATTTTTTTAGTTTGGTAAAACTTTGAGAAAAACAAAGAAAGATCTAAGAATAAATCAGACATTTTTAGAGAAATCATGTTGACCACAGTCATATTATAATCCATACAGTATTTTTTCAATACATCTCTGTATGAAGACAGTTTAATTTCAAGTCAATGGACTTAATTTCAATAAAACTCAGTAGCTGAAACCAATCGTCTTTACCATGTGAAGTAACAACTCATTTTAATATATTGGATTTATCCAGCTAGGAATATTTAATCATAATGTTAATTTTGGACTTTAATGAGGTAGGGTCATTAACGCATATTTTTAAAGGACATCTGGGGAGAGGGATTTGCATTGGGTAGAGCTGCCTCCTCAATGGTCCAGTGTCCTGGACTTTGTTCATTTTGCCTGGGAGGTCTGTGTCTCAAGGTTTTCTCCAACACTCTGTTGGGACGCTGGTTTTCAAACCACAGCCCTAAAGATGTAGGGTTTTGTTAACTGACAATTAAAATTGGCTAGTCTGTAGATACAGTATGTGTGTTGTGACAGATTAGGGTTTGCTCGCACCCTTGCACCCTCAGACACCACGTCAGACACCAGGTAAAAGTCAAATAATGATATTTATTATATTAATAATGTGCACAAAGCACCACCACTCCACTATTCTTCAATAAACTAATAATAAACAATACTCAATCACAATCCTCCACTCCCAGACGCTTAGCCACCCTGCCTCCCAACTCAGCTCATTGTCTGGGAGTTCTCATGATCCTTTTATACTCCCTGACCCGGAGGTGTTCCTGCCCAACAGTCCACAAGTCCTTATTCCTTCCGGGTCAGGGTAAATAGTCCTTTTCTCCGGGTCATAGGGCACGAAGAACTCTTCGGTCCTCCCTGCAGCTCCCTCTCGTGGCCCCCATGGCATCCAGCAGGGCGGTGCATAAAAACTCCATTGTCCATGATGCCCTGCTGGTCTTCTGGGGACCTCCATGCTGCAAGGAGGGCTCCACCTGGTGGCTTGGGGGTATTGGCTGGGATAAACAGCCGGCCATCCTCCACAGTGTACAAGTTGGTCCTGTGATGGCCTGCTACCCTGTAAAGAGGGGACTGGGCAGTCTAATGGTCTGGAATCCCTACAGATTTTATTTTTTCTCCAGCCGCCTGGAGTTTTTGTTTTTCTGTCCCCTGGCCATTGAACCTTACTCTTATTCGATGTTAATGTTGATTTATTTTGTTTTATAATTGTGTCTTTCATTTTTCTATTCTTTAATATGTAAAGCACTTTGAGCTACTGTTTGTATGAAAATGTGCTATATAAATAAATGTTGTTGTTGTTGTAAAGGGCTGTTTCCTGCCTTTCATCGAGTGTTGCTGAGATTTACTGAGTTCCACAAATTCCAAAACAAGACTGATAGGCTTTGAGAATGTCATTGTTTTACAATTATTTTGGAGATTTTAATACATGAAGGTGCTCCCTCCCACAGTCCAAAGACATGTAGGTTGGATGGATTGGCGATACTAAATTGTCCCTAATGTATGGTTAGGCTGAGTATGTGTGTGTTCGCCCTGCAATGGACTGACACCTTTGTCCTGGTTTTGTTCTTGCCTCGCACCCTGTACTAGCTGGGATAGGTTCTAGAACCCCCGTGACCCTGTTCTGGCCTATCCTGGTTAGAAATGAAATGACTCATACATGAAGGCTCTTGTTTTGTATCTCTCTTCCATTTTCGTACTTGTTATTAATCTCTGTGATGTTTCTACAGCATCATTTTGTATTACAATTTTGTGTGATATTGAATGGCTTCAGCCTTATTTCTTATCGTTCTTATACCTGTTGCTGGGAAGAAAATAATTAAATTCCAAATAATCATAAAAGGTATGTTTATGACAGAAATTTTTTTTTCTTCCTTAAGCCTTAAGAATATGAGCACTAGTGATTTTCAAAAGCCTGCCACCACGATCCGTTGCATCTCTGGCTAAAGGTCAGCAACATCACAAATTATCCCTATTGTGCCCAGAAGAAATGTAGAGATTTAATTGAGAGATTTTAAATAGTAAACAGGAGAATGATCTGTTACTGTGTTAGGTTTTGTAACTAGAGTATAATGAAAACTTATTTTTATAACTTAAAAGCAGACAACAAGGCATTCTAACAGTGCATGTTACCTTTAATCTGTAGATAAAATCAGATTTTAGTGCATACTAAAAGATTACCATCCAAAGAAATAAAACATAAACATAATCTTACAATTCCAAAGAGTTGTAGAGTTCATTTCTGGAGTTTTATGACAGTTCAATGTAAAAATGAAAGTAATTTTATTTACATCTTCTAACAGAAAGTGTCTTGTGACATATTTTTATTTTAATTGTAGCCATAAAGTCTTAAATGGTTAACCTATGGATTCCCCCTCTTTAAATAACACCAAGAATTAAAACTGACTGTTTACATGCTTAGCAAAAAGTAACCATGACCCTGGGAAAAAAAATCAGCTTTTTAGACAAAAATGTGAAATTCAATGAGATGTCTTCTGGCAGACTTTCCATTGATCTTCTGAGTGTTTGGAAGTTTGTCAAGTGTTGCATTTTGACATTCTAGGAGACATTAGTATGTGAATTAAACTGTAAACCATGTTGTTGCTGGTCCAGTTCTCAGCTCTAACTCATTGTGTCACCCTGAACAAGTGTCACAGCCCTATATTTGTAAAGAGTCTTAAGATTATGTTAGCTGCAGAAAGCAATCAATAAATTAAGTTTGTATTATTTGAAAATTGTACTTATAAATGAAATGCACCATGCTTTGTCAGTGGTTGGTGCACACAGTTTAAGAAAACTGGGTTCAACTCCTGTCTTAGTATCATCACTATAGAGTTTGTATGCCCTTCCCAATGTCCTTATGGATTTTTTCCAGGTGCTACAGGTTTCCTCTGACACTTCAAATACAAGATAATTGGGCCAAATACTAACTCTAAATTGACTCTGTATAATAGAGTGTATGTGTGAATGTGTCCTGCTAAGGAATTGCATATTGTCTTTTGTTCAATGATGATTTCGCGGGCTCTGGTTGCCATGATCCTTCCAAATAAGAAGCAGGCTTGATAACGGATGGATAGATGGATTGATGGATGTGGGGATAAGAGATTGTTGCTTCACCAATTGTGGACCTGTACCTCTAGGAGATTAAACCAAATATCTGCTTATGTGCTTAAGGGTTGAGTGGAGTTGTAGCATGTCTGCTGTAATGTGGAGCACACGAGACAGGAGTGACAAACTTCTAAAATCTTTGTATAAGGATAATGGTTCCCTTTTCCAGAGGGAGGTGGAAACCAATTTGCTGCTCCTTCAACTGTACGCCAGAATCTTTGCTACAGTATTGCGGGGTAAGCTTTCCCAGAAAGGCTGTGGAGGGTGATACCTTGGTAATCTGAACCAGTTGTTTTGTCCTCCTTTTTGAAATAACCACTATACCATACAGATCATGTGGTACTGTCCCAAGTTTACTCATAATGTGGAAGGTATGCCTTAAAACAAGGATACCATTTTAAATTGTTCCAGTTAGATGTCTTTTACTTCTGCAGTCTTGTCAGCAAGGAGGTTTTCAATCACTGTAGTTGCGACTGAAAGTGACCTACCCAGCCAGAAGCTCCTGGTACTGTATCCTCCAAAGAAAATATATCTTCTAGGATTTAATAGTTAATTAGAATGTTTATGCCATCTCTCTCTACTGAAGTCTCCCCTGACTAGATATTCTGTGTCATCAATTTTTTTTTCTGGAACCTCTTGAAAGGCACAGAAAAGTAATTCTGGCCTTCTCAGCATGCCTACACCTCAGTCAAATCTGAAGACACTCAAACTAACATTGCCCCATCTTTAACACTAGAATTACCAGAGCCTACGAAAAAACTCGTAGATCCGTCCCACCTTAAATCACTTCTTACCTCTCCGTCAGCGTCCTTTGTCCTTTAAATGTGTTGATAAGCAGCAAGCAGCCTGCTATCACTTCCCCCACACTACACAGTTTTCTTAGCTCAAGCTGTTTACCTGCGTGTCAGTTCCTTAGAGTTGTATAGAGTGAGAAGTCAAGCAAAATGATATCTTTTACAAATACTATATCGTTATTTGGAACACATGCACTTCATGTGTGTTCCGTGTCTACAACGATCTACGTAAACACATTGTTAAAAAAGAAACTTTTTCATGTTTTAGTAATAATTGACGTGAAGTGTATAATGTGTGAAGCCTGAAGTCCAAATATCAAAGAAACACTTTCACAAAAGGTAGAAATATAACAGAACAAGTGCACTTTTATTCAAAAATATAACTGCAGAAAAAGAACACGCGTTAGGGTGCGACATTGACACGCATTTACTATGACTGCTTCAGTGCCACAATGGTATCAACTGTTGACTGGTAATCAAAACTTCACGGGTTTGATCCCCGACGAGTACATTTGATTTCAGTCTGTAACAGGAACAGATTGCTTTGTTTACTAGGAGCACATTTATTGAGTGTAATTTAAAAGGCATTATTTAATATTATTTGCTAGATAAGCTCCATCCCACCATGACTTTATTGCTACTGAGATAGCCTACATATTTCTATGACCCTAAAATGGATTAAATGGATAGATAGATGGATAGATAAAAAGTGGATTTTTTTTGATAGATAACAACATTTTGTTTAAACTACACAATAAACCATTCACTTTGGAATATAAGGGTTGGGTCATACTTGACACTCAGAACGCATACACACACACATCATTGCTGCCACGTGTTCCTAGCATTCTTCTGACGTTTCCTCTGAGCATGTCATCAGAAATTAATGTGACGCGTGTGTGAGTTGCAGTACCGTCAAAAAATGAGTAGAGTGTGTGTGTGTTCAAGTTTTGGTACGTGACATGAGTATTGTTGTTTACTATCAACATCTCCATAGTGACAAACATGGCCATCAGAACAGCTGGTATTAAATCACCAGCTTTTTGAAAGAGGTTGTGGAAATGTGTAAGTCAAAATGGAAGCAAATTCAAGACAGATATGTCCTTGTGAAGTGAAAAATGTCTGAGAAAAGAAGTGGGGATTCGCCTTTGCAAGATAACGCAGTGTGACAGCATGTTGCATCGCAGCTCCAACAGGATCAATGTGGGTGCTTTGGTGTTTGATGAAAGGTTCGA
>NW_024380240.1:0-1000 GCF_016835505.1 Polypterus senegalus
ACAGAGCTCCAGATGAAGAATTTTGCAGAGTGCTCTGACACTGGATCAACATTTTCATGTTGTGAGTGGACTTTGGTCCTCTCAAAGGCCATAAGGCCTTGGATCAAGGGTTATTTGGAGTGTCAGGGTTTTGGATAATGTTCTCAGTGACTGGAGGACTGCAGCTTTGGTGTTGGGGTTCTTTTATCTTGTTGGATCAGGAGCTTTGAACGAGAGCCTATGGCCCCAGAATATATTTGAGGTTGTGAAGGCATTTATTTGTACAGCTCTTTGGGATAAGAGTGCTGAGGTTCTTTATGTTCCAGGGCTCCTTGGAGTTCAGAATCTTCATAGTGTTAGTTAGTATTGGCACTCCCTGAAGTGAAAGTGTTTTGGACGAAGTAGTTTTTGTAATGGACCCTATTTGGGCCATAGCCTGTTTGAAATATAAGGGGTTTGGACCAAAGGCTTTTTGTAGAGATTAGACATTAGTGTTGTGGTTTTCGATAGAACTGTAGTACCTTTGTGTAATATATGGTACAAATACACCAAGTAAGAACTGAAAGAAAAGCATTTACAAGCTGTGACACTTGCCAAATGGAGCCTTACAAAGTATAGACAATGTCAGTTGCCCAAACTTTTACTTCAGGCCCTTTTCATTTTTTTGGTGTTTTGTATCTCTGAATGACGTAAATAAAAATGTAATTTAGCTTAAAATATTAAAGAAATGTGTCATCTTTAACTTTTTCCATTTTGGTGATCAATTCATCTTCTGCTCACTTGACTATTCACAATAACAGACATTTTAAGCAAGGGTACCTTAACTTTATAACCACTTTATATACCCAACCATACTGCCTCACAAACCTCTGCCACCACAATGTCCCAAAAATTGACTAAACTTTGGGTCACGCCCATTGTTTTCATTTCAACTTTTCAATATAGCACAGTGGTCCTTCAACTCAGAAGCTTGCATGCAACACTCCCACCTCTCTGCCATTTCCTCATACATGTCTTTGCT
>NW_024380241.1:0-6879 GCF_016835505.1 Polypterus senegalus
CCTTCTAGCTCTCAGAAGATTAATCGCTTGTCGTGGTAAGCCTTATGAGATTGTAGCTGATAGAAGAACTAACTTCCGAGGTGGGGGCCGAAAACAAAGAAGCTTTTGCCACTATGGAGATTGCACGTCAAGAACAACTTTCAAGGCAAAGTATAGAGTTTCATTTCAATCCTCCTCATGGTTCACATTTTGGAGGAGTATGGGAACGAGAGATTAGATCTGTGAAGAACTCCCTAAATATAGTCCCTAAGGACCACACTCTGTCAGAGGAAGTTCTCCACACAGTGCTGTTGGAAGTGTATGGCATTCTCAATGCCAAAACTCTTCCATATGTTTCTTCTAATATACTGTAGCTGATCCAGGTGCAGTTACTCCAAATCTCTTGCTAATGGGGTGGCAGGACGCTTCCTTACCACAAGCAGTCTATGGAGCTAGTGATTTACTGGGACGTAGTCGCTGGAAACACAGCCAGGTTTTGGCTGACCATTTTTGGTCTACCTTTACCAGGCACTACTTGCCTGATTTACAACAACAACATAAATGGAAGAACTCCTAATCCTCCTTGAATGTGGGACAGATTGTTCTAATCATTCATCCATAGTTGCCTAGAGCTTATTGGCCTGTTTGAAAGGTCACTGAAGTTATCCCTAGTGATGACGGTAAAGTTCGTGTTGCTGAAGTCAAAGTGAAGGATAATATTTATACTCGCCCATTGAGTAAGCTTATAGAGCTGCCGGAAAAGCCAGACGAATGACATGGACCCATTGAATTGTTTCAAATTTATTACTCAAATTTGGGGGCAGCTGTACAAAAGTCTGAGCATGCTGTCTGTTGCATCGTCACGCTCACAGGTTATGCATGAGCATGCGCACGTGTTATTTCTGTATCTCATATGCGGAAAATGCTGTACTTTCAGGAGTCTGCGCGTAGCCACATTTATTCAATTGATGACTTTGTGTGCGTCTGTTTGATGTACGTTACGCTTTGCGGTTGATTTTATTAGAAATAATTTTCTGCAAGTAATGATAAAGCTTGTAACGTTGTTTTACTAGCATGTTCAGACAACCCTTTCTTTCAATGTGTGTTCAGTTTAATGTTCAAAACTGTATAAGTACATTCAGAAATGTTACTTCTTTATTAATATATAAGAGCTTGAAGAAAACGGACTTGGTAATAGTTGTTTAAGTAGTGATTTGTCTGAGTCTGTGCAGCGCTAACGTATTTGCTAAGTTTTATTTAGTGCCTTTTGCCAACGATAGCACCTTATAGTGCTCTGTTAATTTCTGCTGCCATCTACTGAACTTTTTGGGCATTACCTGTTTAGCGTTCTCTGAGCCTTTATTTTGTGAGCTATTTTATGTTATTATATTTGTTCTGTTTCAGAAACCACACATACATATTTGTCTGCAACTAAACATTTAGCGCTACAAAGCCATTGCAACACTTCCTTCCTTTGCAATGTTCAGCAGTTAATTGAGATCTTTCTACCTTAATTCTGGTCTGCCTCATCCTTCTTATCGGGGATTAGGATTTGGTGCCACAGACACACACCCGTTTGACGCACGCACTGTTTATCAGTCATTATAAAGCTTATAGCCTTTAACTCCACATTTACAAGGAGTGTAAGAAAAGGAAAGTAAAAAAATGTACATTATATTCTGAATTTGTTACACAATATTAACATTACTGCTTTTGATCACAGATTCTACAAGTCTTCAATGTTTCTTACCATACACTATTATTAACACAGCACACAATGCATTTCAAATGTTTTAAGGCCATTTACAGTTGTATTAGTACTCTAGTTTGTCAAATGATGTAAAACAGCCTGTTAGTCTTTTGGGCTTTGACTCCTACTGGTTAACGATTAACAATCGGCATCTGAGACAAGCATTAAGTCTTTACGGAGGTAAAAAGCTTAGGGGTGATTGTTGACTGTAATCTGAATTTTAAATCACATATTAATCAGATCAATAGGACAGCATTTTTTCACTTAAGAAACATAAGTAAAGTTAGACCGCTTATATCACTGAAAGATGCTGAGAAATTAGTCCACGCGTTTGTTTTCAGTCGACTAGATTACTGTAACGCACTCCTCTCAAGACTACCCAAGAAAGACATAAATCATTTGCAACGAGTGCAGAATGCAGCTGCTAGAATCCTAACTGGGAAAAGAGAATCCAAACACATTTCTCCAGTTTTAATGTCACTACACTGGTTACCTGTGTCATTCAGGATTGACTTTAAAATTCTGCTTATGGTTTATAAAGCCTTATATAATCTCGCCCCATCTTATATATCAGAATGTCTGACACCTTATATTCCAAATCATAACCTCAGATCCTCAAATGACTGTCTCCTTAGAATTCCAAGAACAAAACTTAAAAGAAGTGGTGAGGCGGCCTTCTGCTGCTATGCACCTAAAATCTGGAATAGCCTGCCAATAGGAATTCGCCAGGCTGATACAGTAGAGCACTTTAAAACACTGCTGAAAACACATTACTTTAACATGGCCTTTTTATAACTTCATTTTAATCGTAATTTAACTTAATCCTGATACTCTATATGTTCAATCTCCTCAAAATAACTATTCATGGTGACTCTAAAATCGGTACTGACCCCTACTCTCTTTTCTGTTTTTTTTTCCGGTTGCCTGCGCCACCACCACCTACTCAAAGCTTCATGATGCTCCAACAATGATGGACAGATTAAAAGGCAGAAGTCTACGTGACCATCATCATCATCAAGCCCTTCCGTGAGAATCCTAAATCCAAAAAGGACTGTTTCATTTATGTTAGGTAGAATGCCCAGAGGGGACTGGGCGGTCTCATGGTCTGGAATCCCTACAGATTTTATTTTTTCTCCAGCCGTCTGGAGTTTTTTTTGTTTTTTCTGTCCCCCCTGGCCATTGAACCTTACTCTTATTCGATGTTAATGTTGATTTATTTTGTTTTATAATTGTGTCTTTCATTTTTCTATTCTTTAATATGTAAAGCACTTTGAGCTACTGTTTGTATGAAAATGTGCTATATAAATAAATTTTGTTGTTGTTGTTTTTATACATTTTATTCACTATACAATAGGCATTGTAAGCCAACATCAACAAAATATAATTCATCCTTCTTATGGAAGTTTATAAAGTGATGTTTCTGTACCTGCTCATCAGTGCTCTGTGCTGGATGTTGGAGAAGGGAGGCTGACATTTCTTCTAAAAGTAAAGATCTGAAGCCTGCATGAATGTGGTGCTATGGAATACGTTTCATTTGTTCATTTCAGATGTAGTGCAAGTCTTTACTGATATTCTGTCTTCTCATTAATGGCTCAATAAAGCCTAAACCTGAAAAGAGAGAAAATAATATTTACCTAAGGAAATGTTAAAAAAGAACCAAAAGAATAAGCACAATAAATGACCCTGTTGTTATGTCTCATGATATTTCATTTCATAAATACACACAAAACAAACTTTGTCCGTAGTGGTGCGGAGTATCCGACCACTCACTTCTTTACTGCATTAACCACAACTCACTATTATGCACCACATATCAATTGCTTGGTGCCACCTACTGGTTACTATCGGCATTGTAAAACTTGTAGTTTAATACAATAAATAACATATCTCCTCCCTGCTAAGACTGATTGTCAATAACACAAAGATTTTTTTTATAACAAATATATCTCAGAAGAATATGTCTCTGAACTTGAACAATCACGCACTTGTATGTTCTCCATCTCAGTCGGTGTTCACTCATCACGGTAGCGTAGTGGTGGTTTAGTGATCCTCACAGGATAACGTCTGACAGTCTCTGTTACCAGAGTATGCTGCGTGTGTCATGAATCAGTGGACTTGGGTGTTTTTGGTGGTATATCTATCTCTGGAACTTGATCATTCTTGTCATGGTGAGATGTACTAAGGTGATGTGTGGTATTACTATCACTCGGGTAGTAACACCAGGGGGTCCACTGGAGGGTTTACTTCAGCCTTCTGAAGCTATGGATTGGAACATGTCAGCATCTGGTCCACATGGCGTTTCCATACCCCTTGTTGTCCCACATTTATCTTGTATGACACTGGTCCAGTCTTCTCCATAACACCTTGGGTCCACTTTTCCTCCCCCTTCCTATAATCACGCACGAGGACAGGCTCTCCTATATCAGGCTCCTTTGGAGCGTGGTTGGCGGTGCTCTTGTTGAGCATCTTGTGACCTGTGTATTACACCAGCAACACTGGGTTTCAGGAAATCCAGCCGTGATCGCAGCTTGCGTCCAAGGAACAACTTAGCTGGTGTCTCCTTTATTGTTGCATGAGGGGTATTGTTGTATGTTAACAGAAATGTATCCAGGCATTGTTGCACAAGTGCTGTGCCTTTAGAAGATTTTAAGGAATGTTTGAATTTCTGCACGAAACACTCAGCCAAGCCATTGGTGGCAGGATGGTACGGAGCTGAGCGGATGTGTTTGACTCCATTGGACTTCACGAATGTACTAAACTCTTCAGAACAGAACTGAGGTCCGCTGTTGCACACAAGGATGTGTGGAATGCCATATCGACTAAAAAGGCTTCTAAGCACTTGAATGGTCTTACTGGCTGTGGTATTGTCCATAATATGCACCTCAGGCCACTTGGAATGTGCATCTATCACAACCAGGTACATATTTCCTCCAAATGGACCCACAAAGTCCACATGTATCCTTTCCCAGGGACTAGAGGACCACATCCAAGGGTGTAAAGGTGCTAGCCCAGGCTCTTTTTGCATACTCTGACAAGAGTTGCAGGATTTAGCTTGGAGCTCAATTTGAGAGTCGATGCAAGGCCACCATACGTAACTGCATGCCAAGCTTTTCATTCGCACTATACCTGGATGTGCTATATTGAGCTCTTTCAGAACCTGGGGGTACAGATTTGGTGGAACAATCACTCTCACACCCCACATGTGGCATCCCAGTTGTATTGTGAGATCATGCCGGCGCAGTAAGTACGGTGCCAGTTCTTCATCTGCATCCTTTGCAGCTGGAAAATGCCCAGTGGTGACCATTTCCACAACATGAGATAAAATGGGGTCAGACATGGTGTGCCATCTGATCTTGGTGTTACTAACTGGTAGGGTGTCCAACTGAGACGTGTAAAATACATCTACTGCGCTTAGTTTCTCTTCATGAGCATGGGGGATTGGTAAGCGTGAAAGATCGTCAGCCTTTGCATGTAATGCACCTTTCTGATATTGAATGGTGTAATCATGTGCAGACAGGAGGAGTGCCCAACGCTGCATTCGGGCAGCAGCCATTGACGGCGTACTTTTTGATGGGCTCAAGATGGAGGTTAATGGGCGATGGTCCATGAGCAGCGTGAACTTGTTACTGTAAAGGTACTGGTGGAACTTGCAGGCCATACTCCTCTAGCCTACCCAGAACTGTATCCAGAGTTTTGAGGTGGGTCTGCTCATCAGGACCACTCACAAGGATATCGTCCATGTAACAGTGAGTATATGGCAGTCCGAGAAGTACTTGGTCCATAGCCTTCTGAAATAAAGCAGTTGATGACGCTACTACAAAGGGTAAGTAATTAAAACAGAATAGCCCTTTTTGCATTGAGATAGTCAGCAGCTTCCTAGACTTCTCTTCCACCTACATCTGTAGATAGGCATTTGACAAGTCTAACTTACTAAAGCGTTGACCACCTAGAGATGCAAAAAGGTCCTCAATGCGTGGAATTGGGTACTTATCCACATAGAGAGCTGGGCTGAGTGTGACCTTGAAATCCCCACAAAGTCTAAGTGCCATCCTTTTTGCTTACGGGCACCACACGGGTGTGGCCCAGTCACTGTGCTCCACTGGTGAGATCACTCCAAGTGTAGTCAGGCGTTTCAGTTCGGCCTCTACTCGAGGTCAAAGAGCATAAGGGACATTCAGTGGTGGACAGAATTTGGGTGCAGTGTTAGTTCTGAGAGTCAGTCTGGCTGTAATTCCTTTCATTGTGCTTAGATTTTTAGAGAAAACAGCTGAGTGTCTCCTTAACACAGACTCCGTTTTCTTTTTTTCTTTGCTCAATGGCATGCACCATCTTTAAATCTTTCCAGTTCAGTTTAATAACTCTCAGCCATTCTCTACCATACAGTGGGGGTGCGTCTACTTTCACTACATACAAAGGTAACTTAGCACACAGATTATTTAATTTGAGCTGCACTTTGAAAACCCCTTCTGGTGCCAGTGGCTCCCCAGTGTACGTCTTTAGCATGATATCAGTGGGTTGCAGAGCCACTTGGCCCAGTGTGCTTCTGTACTGCTCCCAGGGAATCAAAGACACTGCAGCCCCTGTGTCCAATTCCACTTCCATTTTCTTCCCGTTTATTATAGGCAGCACGGACATTCGTGAATATTTGCCCTTTTGAGACAAAGAAGTCCTAACTCATTGTCAGTATCAGATTTATTTTTTTTACTCTCACTTTCATCCTTCCTTCGACATGATTAATTCTCTTCTTATTTTGCATCATTCGCTTAATTATATTATCCTTCTGAGTAAGATTTCCCTCTTTCCATTTCTTTTCTCTGTCCTGATAGCTTTTGGTTTTGTTCCTACACATGTTTTTAGTGTGGCCTTTTTTCCATACTGGTGACAGTCACGGTCTTTATACCAGCAGTCATCATCAGTATGATTCAATTTCATGCCATGGCATTTGTCAGTTTTTTGAAAGCACCGCATTCACTTTAAGGGAACCACTTAACTGCTGCACGTCACGCGCTGCCGTCTCCGCCGAAACTGCATAATCAACTGCTTTCTGAAACGCGAGATCTTTCTCAGTCAACAGGCGCTTCTGAAAAGTTTCACACTTTAGTCCACACACAAACCTGTCTCGTAGTGCGTTTTCCAAAAATGCACCGAAC
>NW_024380242.1:0-7404 GCF_016835505.1 Polypterus senegalus
AAATGTCATAACTGTACAGAGTCAGCAGTAATCCTCTCAATTTTTCATGCCACTTCATTGCATCAACAGCCCAATATACACTGTACAGAGGTCAACTTCCAATTTGCTTCAAAACCAACATTTCATAAAACACATTTTAATAATTGTGTTTTAAATAATGTAACTATATTTTAAAGCCAGTGGCTGGGCTGGGGTAGGTTGATTGAAGCTTAACTGTATGCAGGCACGCAATGCCTAATTAAAGGAAATATACTGTCACTGATGTTGATATTTTCAGTTTATGGAAAGTAGTAAAATAAGTTTTCTCCCTCATTTTCACTGACAAGGTGCACTAAAGATCAATGCATTAACTACAAATGTAAATTGAAAGGATGCAGAAAAAGCTGTTTCTAAGTGGTTCAGTGGTGTCTGGGACCACGGAGGCAATCGTGTCCTAAGAGCTCAGCGTTATTTGCAGCAGAGAAGCTTAAAAAGCTGAGAATGTTTCACGCCAATGTCAATTTCATTTTTGTGTGCTTACAGGCTGTATTTTATTGCCTTGGAGCTGTGCTGTTTCTTTGATATATTGTAGTGAAATAATGTTTGTTTGTTTTTTTTTATTTTCAAAGGCTGTTGCCTTGGAGTTTTTCATGCTTTTCAGATAAGCATCCATCCATTATCCAACCCACTATCTCATAACTAAAGGGTCACGGGTCTGCTAGAGCCAATTCCAGCCAACACAGGGCGCAAGGCAGGAAACAAACTCTGGGCAGGGTGCCAGCCCACTGCAGTTCAGATAAACAAACGTTAAATATTCCAGTATGATGTGACTAATATGGATGAAAAAGATGCCCATTTTTGCCTTTAAAGTATATCATTTTTTAATAAAGTGCTTTTTCAGAATTCTACACACAACACCCCATAATGACAACATGAAAAAAAGTTTACTTGAGGTTTTTGCAAATTTAAAAAAACTGAGAAATCACAAGTACATAAGTATGTACAGCCTTTGCTCAATACTTTGTCGATGCACCTTTGGCAGCAATTACGGCCTCAAGTCTTTTTGACTATGATGCCACAAGCTTGGCACACCTATCCTGGGCCAGTTTGCCCATTTCCTCTTGCAGCACCTCTCAAGCTCCATCAGGTTGGATGGGAAGCGTCAGTGCACAACCATTTTAAGATCTCTCCAGAGATGTTCAATCGGATTCAAGTCTGGGCTCTGGCTGGGCCACACAAGGACATTCACAGAGTTGTCCTGAAGCCACTCCTTTGATATCTTGGCTGTGTGCTTAGGGTCGTTATCTTGCTAAAAGATGAACCGTCGCCCCAGTCTGAGGTAAAGAGTACTCTGGAGCAGGTTTTCATCCAGGATGTCTCTGTACATTGCTGCAGTCATCTTTCCCTTTATCCTGACTAGTCTCCCAGTCCATGCCGCTGAAAACCATCCCCACAGCATGATGCTGCCACCACCATGCTTCACTGTAGGGATGGTATTGGCCTGGTGATGAGCGGTGCCTGGTTTCCTCTAAACGTGACACCTAGCATTCACACCAAAGAGTTCAATCTTTGTCTCATCAGACCAGAGAATTTTGTTTCTCATGGTCTGAGAGTCCTTCAGGTGCCTTTTGGCAAACTCCAGGCGGGCTGCCATGTGCCTTTTACTAAGGAGTTGCTTCCGCTGGCCACTCTACCATACAGGCCTGATTGGTGGATTGCTGCAGAGATGGTTGTCCTTCTGGAAGGTTCTCCTCTCTCCACAGAGGACCTTTGGAGCTCTGACAGAGTGACCATCGGGTTCTTGGTCACCTCCCTGACTAAGGCCCTTCTCCCCCGATCGCTCAGTTTAGATGGCCGGCCAGCTCTAGGAAGAGTCCTGGTGGTTTTGAACTTCTTCCACTTACGGATGATGGAGGCCACTGTGCCCATTGGGACCTTCAAAGCAGCAGAAATTTTTCTGTAACCTTCCCCAGATTTGTGCCTCGAGACAATCCTGTCTCGGAGGTCTCAGACAATTCCTTTGACTTCATGCTTGGTTTGTGCTCTGACATGAACTGTCAACTGTGGGACTTTATATAGACAGGTGTGTGCCTTTCCAAATCATGTCCGATCAACTGAATTTACCACAGGTGGACTCCAATTAAGCTACAGAAACATCTCAAGGATGATCAGGGGAAACAAGGATGCACCTGAGCTCAATTTTGAACTTTATGGCAAATCTTGTGAATTCTTATGTACATGTGCTTTCTCAATTTTTTTATTTTTAATAAATTTGCAAAATCTCAAGTAAACTGTTTTCATGTTGTCATTATGGGTGTTGTGTGTAGAATTCCGAGGAAAAAATGAATTTAATCCATTTTGGAATAAGGCTGTAACATAACAAAATGTGGAAAAAGTGATGCGCTGTGAATACTTTCCGGATGCACTGTAGCTGAATGTTTTTGAAACTAATTTTGCAAAAATTAGTTTACATTTCATTATTTCAAAGTAATGAATAAATTGTTCATTGGAAAATAAATTCATGTCTGAGACAATGTGTTCTGTGACACATTATATAACAAAAATATATGTTTTCCTGTGCTTTCAAGAAATATTTAAACTAATCAACTTAGTAATGAAAAGATATATTTTATAAAATCAATAGATAAGGGGATTCATTTCATCTATAATTTTGTGCCCTATCTATACCCACAAATTATTCCACTAATGGATTTGTCTGGAGAATGTGCCAGGTCTCATACGGGACCCACACAGCTTTAACATAGTTTCAGATATGGTTATTCACAGGGTCCGAATGACATCCTCCTAGTTTTCCCATGTTGGACCCACCATAGACCCGATTTAAATCCACATAAAATTGATGTTGCCTGCTATAAAGGGCTCTACACTGGTGTAAAACAGTTTGTCTGTAAAGGTCCACATTTTCCCCATGTTTCACCTGTAAGTTACCCGTATGGGCTGCTACACAAGGGGCTTGCAAGGAGACTGAGGACAAAATAAGCCGGGTCCTAGACAGGCAACCCTGATGGGACCCTTTATTTTCTCCATCATAAACCCATATGGGACCCTGTGACGAGGAGGGTTCTGGCTCCACACTCCCATGGCTGTTTGGGAACCCTTGAACCCAACACCGTCGATAATGAAACCGAGAGAGCTAGTCAGTGAAGGCAATAATTGAGCATCTGAGCAAGGGGATGGTTAAAAGTGAAAACAGTGCTTTTATTAAAAACAGTCAACAAAAACAAAAACAGTGTTCCATAAATAGTGCAGTTTCAAAGTTCATTAAATAAATAATCCATAAAAAGAACACGTGGAGGTTAAAACAACAATAGAAAAAACAATCCTTTAAAACCAGAGGTTAAAATCTTCTCATGGAAGCAGTCTTTAAAACAACAACAAATCCGGTGCATCGTTTATTAGCGTCTCACCTGCTTATCCCGTTTGGGCCAAGCAGCAGGCAAGACACTCTCTGCAGCTGCCCTCCTCTACACTTTCGCGAGACTGGAGACCTCCCGATCCCTGGCTCCGGTATGGCACTCATCCCAGTCCCGAGACTTGATGTCCACCAATGACCAGGACGCAACATTGGGGACTCCACCACCAAGCCTCCCGACTTCCGTTGCCTTTCCGAGCCTTCTGTGGCCCGTCCTTTCCTCTAGGCACTCCCGCTACCTGGTCACTCAGCGGGAGCAACCTCAACTCAAGCGCCTGGGTGTCGGCCTAACACCCAGCTTCCTCGCAGCTGCCCACGAGCCTGATCACGCGCTCACCACACGCACGCACCGCGTGTCTGTCTCTCCTGCACCGCATGCTTCCACACTCGCTCCCTGTAACCTCCGTCCTCTTTTCCTTTCTTTCCTCTTCTCATCCTCTCCATTTTTTTCCTTCCCACCCACCCGACTTGCGCTTTTTTTATAACGTGAGGGGCCATCACAGCTTAGCATTAGCCACAGGAGCAATCACGAATGTGGGCAGTTCCTCACCTGTGCACACGGTGAGAAACGCCCACATCGACGACTGTCCCGCTGCTCGCTACAACATCCCCCCTCACGGCCGCTCGGTGCGGTGATTATTTAAAATGAATGGCCTTTGCTCAACGAGCTGTGGATCCATAACACCACAGACCCACAATAAATTGCCGGCTGGGCAGCTAATTACTCTGTTTGCCTATCCTAAACTCCTAGAGCCTTCTTTCAAGGTGAGAACCTCTGGTGCATTTTCTGCCCCCGACAAATTCTGGCGACCTCGACATGAGGAGGGAGCAGGTGGCTGCGGAATCCGAAGGTTAGATGGTTCTCTGCACAGACAATGGTCTTAATTGGGTAAATGCTTTGCCAATTGCTTTAATGTTGTATCATTCACAGACTGACAGAGTGACTCATCTAACACATCTAGTCCAAGTAAAGGGAAGCACAACTTGGTATCACCTGAATCACTGCACCAGATTCCCAAGGACACCTCATGGACCACAAAGAGTTGACGACTCTGCTTCTGATGGAGGAGGAGAATCCACATCTGGAGACACCTTAGATGTCTCACCAGAGGCGACCCCAAGTGACACCCAAAGTGGAAGATGAAGCCCAGGAGACCAGCCAGGCAACTGAGATGTCAGTTCTCGGGGTACATCCAACCAAAGAAGTGCCAGTCCTGGCAGTCAGTCCGATCTTTTGATTTGAGACAGCTCGTAAATCAGCCTACACATAAAGCAGGTCATACGTTAGACTTAGTATGTACCAAAGGACTAAAAGTTGATGTAAAACAGGTCATTGATATTGGCCTATCAGACCTTTTTCTTCTTCTATTTAATATAGAAATAATGATAGAAAACATTAATGAGAAGCATACTGTATTGTTAAAAAACGCTTTTTTGACTCATCAGCGGCTTTAAATCTTACAAACATTCTAAGCAATCAGCCCATTTATAGTGCTAACTATAATAAGCAACAATAATGTAAATAGTAAGATGGAAAGATTTAATACTAAAGTGAGAGCTGCTGTTGACATAGTTGCACCTGAAAAGACAGTTAAAAAATCTTCCAGCATTGTTATACCATGGAAGACCCAAAGAGTGTCTGATTTAAAGAGAACATGTCGTAGAACTGAGCTTAAATGGATGAAAACTAAACTAACTATCCATTATAAAATGTTGAAGGTTAAAATAATATAATACAAAAACAGAGTCCTTCTTATGAGGCGCTGCTATTTCTCTAAGATTATAAATAACAATGCTAGTAATCCCAGGGTCTCATTCTCTATGATTGATCGTCTGCTAAACCCAGGTAACGCAAAGGAATGCCTCCAAAATACTTCCAGTGAAACCTGTGAGGCCATTGCTGTATTTTTCAATCAAAAAATTAATGATATTAGAAATAACATGGTATATCTCCCCAACACTGCGGATCCTCCTAAGCCCCAGTACTCTGTTATAAACAAATTAAACTCTTTCACCAGGATAGATTTTACCTGACTTACATAGAATAATCTCTCAACTGAGACCCTCCACCTGCGTCCTTGACCCAATACCAACAAGTTTTTTCAAAGAAGTATCGGGTGTGCTAATTGATAATATTCTTGACATAGTAAATTTGTTATTAAATATGGGGGTCTTCCCAGACTGTCTTAAGACTGCTGTAGTTAAACCCCTTCTCAAGAAAAATAATCTTGACCCCTCTGCTTTTGAAAATTTTAGACCCATCTCTAACCTGCCCTTCTTAAGTAAAGTTCTAGAGAAGGCAGTCATTATGCAGTTAAATGACCACCTCAATAAACATGCTATTCTTGATAAATTTCAGTCAGGCTTCAGAACAAATCACAGCACAGAAACTGCACTCGTTAAAGTAGTAAATGACTTGCGGGTAAATGCAGACAGAGGCCATTTATCTGTTCTCATCCTCTTAGATCTGAGTGCTGCATTTGACACCATTGATCACAACATTCTTAGAAATCGCCTTAGTCAATGGGTGGGCCTCTCTGGCAGTGTCTTAAATTGGTTTGAATCCTCTCTGGCAGGGAGAAAATGCTTTGTTAGTTGTGGTAATCACAACTCAAAGATACATGATATCCAATATGGTGTTCCACAAGGCTCTATCCTGGGTCCGCTGTTATTCTCAATCTATATGCTTCCGTTAGGTCAGATTATCTCAGGGCACAACGAGAGCTACCACAGCTATGCTGATGACACACAGCTGTACTTATCAATAGCACCTGATGACCCCGACTTTCTTGATTCACTGACACAATGTCTTACTTGTATTTCTGAATGGATGAATAGTAATTTTTTCAAGCTAAATAAAGAGAAAACTGAAATTTTAGAGATTGGCAATAATGGATACAATGAGGTTATCAGAAATAAACTTGATGCATTAGGATTAAAAGTCAAGGCAGAAGTTAAAAACTTAGGGGTAACTGTTGACTGTAACCTGAATTTTAAATCGCATATTCATCAGACAACTAGGACAGCATTTTTTCACTTAAGAAACATAGCAAAAGTTATACCCCTTATATCATTGAAAGATGCTGAGAAATTAGTTCACGCTTTTGTTTTCAGTCGACTAGATTACTGTAACGCACTCCTCTCAGGACTACCCCAAAAAGACATAAATCGTTTGCAACAAGTGCAGAATGCAGCTGCTAGAATCCTAACTAGGAAAAGAAAATCCGGACACATTTCTTCAGTTTTGATGTCACTACACTGGTTACCTGTGTCTTTCAGAATTGACTTTAAAATTCTGCTTATAGTTTATAAAGCCTTAAATAATCTCGCTCCATCTTATATATCGGAATGTCTGACACCCTGTATTTAAAATCGTAACCTTAGATCCTCAAATGAGTTTCTCCTTAGAATTCCAAGAGCAAAACTTAAAAGAAGTGGTGAGGCGGCCTCCTGTTGTTATGCACCTAAAATCTGGAATAGCCTGCCAATAGGAATTCGCCAGGCTAATACGGTGGAGCACTTTAAAAAACTGCTAAAAACACATTACTTTAACATGGCCTTCTCATAACTTCACTTTAATTTAATCCTGATACTCTGTATGTTCAATTCATTACAATAACTATTCACGGTGGCTCTAAAACCCGGACTAACCCCTACACTCTCTTCTGTTTCTTTTTCCGGTTTCTTTGTGCTGGCGGCCTGCGCCACCACCACCTACTCAAAGGATCATGATGCTCCAACATTGATGGACTAAAATCTAGAAGTCTGCATGACCATCTTCATCAAGTCCTTCCATGAGAACCCTAAATATAAAGAGGACTGTTTCATTTATGTGAGGTACAGTAGAATGCCCAGAGGGGACTGGGCGGTCTCATGGTCTGGAATCCCTGCAGATTTTATTTTTTCTCCAGCGTCTGTCTACCTGGCCATGGACCTACTCTTTTCTTTAATTAATGTTAGCACATTGAACTTACTTTATCTATTATTGATGT
>NW_024380243.1:0-25000 GCF_016835505.1 Polypterus senegalus
CGTTACATTAACCATTTAGTTACCTTCAGTCCTTTTCTTACGTTTGAATTAATTCACTATAACAACTTCTTATGTAATAATTTGCAAACATTATATATTAACTAAAATTCCATACCTGTTCTTAACAATATTTTCCTTTTGTCAATTTACTGTTTAGATACGCAGTCAACTGGACAGTGTAGGCTTGAGAATGTTGTGTTATTTTACCCATTTCTATTTCCCATGTAATTTACATTTAGTGGTTACTGTTCTAGTCTTCTCAATTAAACGTATCCTGTCACAGATCCACAGTGCTCATTGTCTACTGTCAAACTGCTTGTGTTTTGCTTCATTCTGCTGACTTGTGGCCCTTGCTAGTGTCCTCTTGAGTAATTTGTTATCAGTTCTTTCTTTCTCAACCAGACAGAACATTAAAATACAATTCCTATACCACATGCTGAAAAGTGAACTTGTTTTTTTACATGCAATACTATAATTATGGTCACTTCCATATACACATCAATAAAGAAAACATTTTTAATTTGAATAATTCTAATTATACATTAAAAATAAATCTCTTTTGATATTATTACATTTGTTGTACTGTATTATGTTATCAGCACTAGGAGCACATGGCAATGTTGCCATCTCATATTTGACAGTGCTTTTGATCCAAATCTGCTCTTAGTTGGTAGCCTTCTATAAAGAGTCAACATGTTCTTCAGCTCCCACCATTGGTCTTCTGTGAGGAGTCAGCAAGTTCTTCAGATTCTTCCACGGGTTTCTAGATCACATACGTTCAGTGTGTTCTAATCAGATCATGAATGCTTTTGAAATTAAATTGTTTTTGTACAGCTCGTCTTTCTGAAATAAAATCCTGTAAATGAGCAAAAATTTTGCCAGACAGAAAAAGGCACAAGTGGTCACCAATCCAACTGACTAGGATTTGTGCTTTTATAGTGGCGCTCCTGATAGAAATCTTATGGAACCTGAATTGCAGATTTGTACATAATCCTTGTTTGATAATTTTAACATTGTTTCTTTTTTTTGCAGATTTCTTGCCCTCCATGAAAAGGTTGCTAACGAACAAAACCTACTTCCTGTATCTGATTACAAACATTATAATGTTCAACGCCTTCATCATATTAATAACATACTTACCAAAATACTTTGAGCAGCAGTTTGGAGAATCTGCATCTAAAACAAACTTTTTCATTGGTAAGGGAATCTTTGAATGAAATGTACTAAAATCAAGGAGGAAAGTACACTGAGTTGAATGAAAAAAATATATAATAATGGAGCAAAACAACTTTGTACAGTTATGGTTAAACAAGTCTTCCAAAGAAAAAGATTCACGTGATTTCTGAATTTGACCTATTTCTAGCTGAAAAACATTAGAAGATGTAGCCATGGCGTAACATTCAGGAGCGTTTAAGGGACTTAGTTAACTGATCTGAAAGTTGGTGCTTTTAAAATTTTTAAAGTTACTTCATCAAAGAGTCAGTTATCACATATTTGTTTATTAAATATTGTTGTAACAATGAGTCATATTTAAAAATAACAGATATAATAGAATACCATTACACATGGTAGTTGGCTTGTGATGACACAATAGCTTTCATGGATAGCAGATTCCAATTCAAGTGATGTAAAAATGGCATTGATTGATGTCCTATTGTTAGTTGTTGGTTATTTAGGTGATCTATGACTAACTGTCTTAAACTAAATTCTTAAACATAGCAGTTTTGAATGAAGTACCTTTGGGGATGTGATAGAATTGTTCCCCAAATTCTGCCCTATGTCTTTCAAAGAATATACCCTCTCATAGGATACGTTGAGCTCTAGCAATTAGAACTTTTATTTGTAGTGTAGCTGTGTTTAATTTGGAGAAAGAAGAAAGAATGTCTGTCAATACTCTGATGTTGTGTCACTGGGGACCCAGAACTCTACTAGATTTGAGAGATGTGGTTTTACTCATCTGTAAAAGGCTTGTTCCTGTGTAAATGTGCTGAACTGTTGTGCATGAGATGGGTTTTTGGAAATGGTTTATTACCATATTTTAGCTAAAATCAATGTGTTTGGGTAATTGTGAACATGTGATTGGATACCTGAAATGTGGATTATTTTATATGAGTCATTTTAGATTTTTTCAAGTATGTTTTGATATTTTTTTTTCTCATGTTCTGGGCGGGTCCCTTTGAATCTTATTACATCAATAGTTTTGTTTTTTCCATGCTCCATTCAAAATTTTTCTTAGCTATCACTAAAAACCAACAAGGGGTAAGAAACAAATAATATCTTTTTGGGGGGAGGTATTCCTTTAAGATGATAAATCTGTTCTGTAGCTCTATTCATTGATTGAGAATTACATAATCAGGCCTTTACATTCTTTCACTTCAAAATGGCTCTGACAATGTGCGAGAACTTCTGAATGAGTGATGAGAACCAGTACAGTGACCCCTTTCCCCAGTTTAAAGTTGTATATTGTTGTTTCATGATTGTAGGACCATGATGACAACCTCTGGGTGTGTTCCAGGTGTTCTTTCACTAGAGTCACAATTTTTTAAACAGCCTTTAAACTGTGTGACACAATCCAGGATATTTGTTCTGGTGTTTGACTGCTCTTCCTATTCTTTCATTATGCCCAAATTCCCCAGGATTTCCTTCTGTGCAACAAAGTTGAAGGTTAAAAGCCAGAGGGTACTTATACTTCCCTTTCCATAAGTAACTCTATATTTATTTTTCTAGTATCAGAATGTAGTTTAAGTTAATATGTTTTGGTTTCAATAGATGTATTTTTCATATTTTCTTGTTTTCTTTTTTCACATCACAGCAGCTAACATTTGTTTTAGTCTTGTTAAATCTTTCTGCTGATCCATCACATTGAGTATGAAATACATACATCTTTATATTGGTAATTTGTATTGTTTTTAATTGATTGTTATTGGTTTCAACATTTATTTGAATACTCATGACAAAAAAAGGTTTTCCACTGGCTCTTTAACTATCCTTAGGAATGCACAGTTATGATTTCATCCATATTACTTCTTTAGTGATCATCTTTGCATTGGCAATGTGAGGCAATACTGATTTTGGGATACGTATCAAAAAAAACTCAAGTCAGAAATCATCGAATATTTTTAACTTTCCTTTGGAGAATGACAAATAGAACTTAAGCATTAATGTCTCTGCCATTATTCTCATTTGAACCTAAAAACCATTCATCTTCCCCAAGGATGCTCTCCAGTGCAGACTTAAGTGTTTGCATCTTCTTTCACTCCAGAGGTCTTTAGGCTTCCTCCCGTTTCTCTGTTCAGCCCCACAGCAGGTTGCAGCTGTGAACTACTAGCTCAAAGAACTTGTCCATGGTATTCCATATACAGTACTGTAGATTTACATACAAATCCATAAAGTGAAACTAGAAGATCCTGCAAAAGTTGATCAGCTGCAACCATTTTCACCATATGTTCAACTGAATTAACTCTAGGCTCAATACCACAAACTACAGGACTTGATTGGATCCTAAGCCCAAACATAGAAGTGACTTGCAAGGGGAAGCTGTGCTGACTCCTAATCCATCAAAAATGTCCCATTTCAATACATTGTGGTTAGAGGCAAGATATTTATTTGAGGTCATGATATACACACAGAACCTGCCTAGACAACTAATATGTGTGTCCATTTCTCTTAAGGCCAGCAATACCTAGTGGCAGTCAGAAGAACTGAGCTAAGCTTCTACATCACCCTACTCCTCTTGGCTCATCTTGTGAAAGAGTTGTGTAGGTCAGTGGTTCTCAATCTGTGGGCGGGTCCCTCTAGGGAGTGCGAAATAACAAAAAGCGGGGCAAAGATGTGAAAAAAGAAAACAAAATCGAAAATATGAAAAATACATCTATTGAAACCAAAACAAATTAAATTAAACTACATTCTGATACTAGAAAAATAAATATAGAGTTAGATAAATGTCGATAAAAGTTAAGTAGGTATAATAAAATATGCATCTATGATATATCATTAATTAAAAAAGAACAAATTGGTATTAGGGGGCTCCTTTCAAAAAAACCTTAGGGAGGCGTGATTAAAACTGTTATGAAAACTCGGGTCGCAAATACTTAAAGGTTGAGAAATGCTGGTGTAGGTCTTACCTCATGGGGAGGTTGAAGAGATGGCTCAGATGCAGTCATTCCTGTTTCTGATATCTACATAGATAATCTACCCCTAGCAAAGACAACCTCCTTACTTCCATTCCTGTTTCTGCTGTAGTGATCTGTATCTCCAGAAGTCTGAGGATGTTTTATCTTTAGGCCGGTTCACCAGACTAGAAATCTACTTTAATAAAACGACAGGGGTCTACATATCTGTGTGTTCATTGAGTTGCTATGTCTCTTTTTTGTGCCATCTGGTATGGGATTTGTGAAAGCAACACTAATGTTTGTGGTAAGCCATCCATTGGAATTAAAATTGCAATGCATTTAATTAGTACATATATTACAAAATGCATTCTATTACATGGTGCACTACAAATTTAAACACTGAATACACTGAGGTCTATGTTGATTACTTAGATTTTAACCTGTCTTAGACTGATAGCACAGCTATTTATAAAATAAATCTGCAAGGGCTAAAAAGAAACACGTGGTGTCCCATGTAGGTAATCTCAGTTTAATGACGGTTGCAAAGTAAACATTGAAAAATTGAAAACTAATGGAGTTACTAAAGCACTTCATTGTGTAACATCCATCCACCCATTAATAAACCCACTATATCCTAACTACAGGGTCACAGGGATCTGCTGGAGCCAATCCCAGCCAACACAGGGCGCAAGGCAGGTAATAAACCCCGGGCAGGGCGCCAGCCGTCCGCAGGGCACACATACACGCACATACCAAGCACACACTAGGGACAATTTAGAATCGCCAATGAACCTAACCTGCATGTCTTTGGACTGTGGGAGGAAACCGGAGTACCCAGAGGAAACCCACGCAGACACGGGGAGAACATGCAAACTCCATGCAGGGAGGACCTGGGAAGCGAACCCGGGTCTCCTAACTAGCAGCGCTGCCCACTGCGCCACCATGCTGGCCATTGTGTAACATACAGTATTTCATTTATGATCTGGACAGGCTAGTCTTGTAGTTACAGGCTTTTCGTACACTGGTGTTCCCTTGATGAACATGCGTATCAGTGACTTATATTAGTTTGTTCTGAAAATGTGATCCACATCCACGAGTTATATAATCCACAAAGAGACAGTCATTGCACTTGATCAAAGTGACACCTAAATATCTAAGATACTATTATAGTGTTTGTCATATACTTAAACCCTTGTCTACTGTTCAATAACATAAAACCCTCATTTACTGACCTTTCTCATGGAATTACCATCATTTTGTCAATTCACCTTATTTGCCACACCTTCAAATGTATTGAAGTTT
The DNA here is from genome assembly GCF_016835505.1 of Polypterus senegalus. NCBI lineage: Eukaryota > Metazoa > Chordata > Cladistia > Polypteriformes > Polypteridae > Polypterus > Polypterus senegalus. The sequence goes on from NW_024380243.1 coordinate 5,415, forward strand.
CCTTCTTGTTTTATTTCTTTTTATTGTATTTGTGTTGTACTTATATAGTAATAGGGACCAAGAGAGCAATTTAGCACATTGGGTACATTAGCACCTGTATTGACAACATCATGCCCACAATACCAGTCAGGAAGTTCCCCAACCAGAAGCCCTGGATAAACAGTCAGGTACACCACATGCTGCGTGCCCACTCTCTTGCATTTAGATCTGGAACTGAGACGGAGTACAAAGCTGCAAAGTACAAACTAAGAAAAGCCATCAAAGCAGCCAAGAGGCAGTACAGAGAGAAGCTGGAGGGCTTCTATTCTACTGCTGACTCTGGACGTACAGTATGTGGCAGGGCCTACAGCACATCACAGACTACAGGACCACCACCAGCACAGTCAGCTTCACAGACAGTCTGCTGGATGATCTCAACACTTTCTACACCCGCTTTGAGACATCCAGCAACAGCACAGAGTGGAGGCACATGCACACCTGGACCACACAACCCCCCTCCCCTCCTCCAACAGTCTCTTCAGGTCAGGTACACAAAGCCTAAGGAAGATCAACCCCCGTAAGGTAGCTGGATTAGACAACATCCCTGGGCAGGCTCTCAAAGCATGTGCCAATGAGCTGGCTGATGTTCTCTGCTCCATCTTCAACCTCTCCCTCAGTCAGTGCATTGTTCCGTCCTGCTTTAAGACTACGATTAACATCCCCCTTGCTAAAAAAATCCCACCCACCTGCCTGAATGATTACAGGCCGGAGCACTCACTCCAATCATCATGAAGTGTTTTGAAAGAGTGGTGCTGGCCCACATTTAGAGCAGCATACCGGACACTCTGGACCCCCTGCAGTATGCCTACAGGCCCAACAGGTCCACCTCTACCTTTAACACAATAATCCCCCATAAATTCACCCATAAACTGTCTGCACTTTGCCTGCATCCCACCATCTGTGATTGGCTTCTAGACTTTTGACTGGCAAGTCTGTCAGGATTGCAGGATTTCAGCCACCATTATCACAATCAAAGGCACCCCACAGGGATGCGTTCTCAACCCTATCTTCTACACCCTGTTCACCCACACTGGTGGGACAACACTGCAGTGTTTGGGGCGGCCTACAGGAGGGAGGTGGACAGTCTATTGTCATGGTGTGAGGGCAACAACCTCACCCTCAACACAGACAAGACGGAGATGATAGTGGACATGAGGAAGGAGAGGAGACCCCACTGGCAACTGTTCATCTGAGGGCTTGAAGTGGAGAAGGTGAGTAGCATTAAATACCTGGGGGTCTACATCAGTGAGGACCTCACTTGGATACTTAACACCACACAGCTGGTCAAGAGGGCTCAACAGCGGCTGTACTTTCTGAGGATGCTGAGGAAGTTTGGTGTGTCGACTAAGATCCTCAGCAACTTTTACAGCTGCATTGTTGAGAGCATCTTGACCGGCTGCATCACCATGTGGTACGGCAACACTACTGCTATGGACCGCAAATGCCTGCAGAGAGTGGTAAAGAGTGCTGAGAAGATCACCAGGACCCCACTGCCCTCTCTGCAGAGCATCTACAACTTCAGAGTCCACAGGAGAACTGCCTCGATCCTCAGGGATGGGACTCCACCCACCCACCCCCAACACAAACTGTTCACACTTCTACCCTCAGACAGGAGGTATAGAAGAATGAAATGCAGGACTTCCAGACTAAAGAACTCTTTCTTTCCCAAGGCCATTAGACTCCTAAATAACTGACTGGAGTTTATAACCATGGTTCACCTCATTCTATTTACCTCACACAACTGTATTTGACTTGCCCATCACACACCCACCTGCACAATTACACTTTAGACTTCTTTTCTGTTTTTATACTTTATGCTGCCTCTCTTACTTATTATCTATCTGCTACTTATTATTTATCTTTATCTATATATGTTGGTTTTGTCATTTGGTGTGGACAGCAAAGAAAGAATTTCATTGTACAGGGAAACGTGTTTCCTTACTGTGCACATGACAATAAACTTTGAACTGAACTGAACTGAAGAAGAAAATAGTTCAGTTGAACTGAACTGAACTGAACTTTATTTTCTTCTTCTTCTTGTTTCAGCTGCTCCCATTAGGGGTTGCCACAGCAGATCATCTTCTTCCATATATTTCTGTCCTCTGCATCTTGTTCTGTTAAAACCTACACCTGCATGTCCTCTCTCATCACATCCATAAGCCTTCTCTTTGGCCTTCATCTTTTTCTTTTGTCTGGCAGCTCTATCCTTATCATCCTTCTCTCAATATACAGTACTCAGCATCTCTCCTCTCCACATGTCCAAACCAACACAATCTTGCCTTTATATGGGTTGTAACAATAATGACCACAAGACATTGTGAAGGTTTGGGGTAGCCACCCATATAATTGTTCCCGGCTGCAAAACTTCTTAATAATTAAATCCATGTTTACACAACTCAGTTCAAAACAGAACTAACTCAGTAGTAACAGCATGGCGGCTTTAAAGGCCATTAAAGGAAGTAATGTCATCAGGACTGGAACCGGAAGTGACGTTGTTGCCTGCCCCAGAGCCGGGCGGGATTTCCCTAGAATGGTCTGTAAGAGATTGAGAGAGAGAATTAGTGCACTTCGCCACCCCCTGGTCCGGCGTGGAATTACATGTATTTGAGCCCTTTAGTTGCCTCCTAAACACGCGTGTGTGACAGGGTGTATTTATTGATTCATTACAATCAAACTGCTTTCTGAACTTCATACTCCAATGGGAACATATCTATTGATATAGTCACAGAGTATGCCTCTAAACCATCACATAAGAGCTCTCGGTCCAACTTATAAGTGAAGTTCGCAATTTCTTATCCTACTCCACTCTGCTTCTATTCCTCTGAAGTGATCACTCTCACTCCTTCTCCCTTTCTCTCTGTCTAATTTGTTGCTTAACTACAATAATTACAGTCTTCTAAAGTTTTTTCTTAAATATGTTTATCTGTGATAGTGTCACACATAATGCGACTTCAGGTGAAATGCTTACACACCACCTGTCGGTAAAATAGTGTGGTAACGGCCATGTGAGGAAGATGGGAAAAAATACTAAATAATAGTAGTAACACAATAAAATTTAATTAAGTATGTGATTACAATATAAAGAGAAATTATACTGAAATCATTACACTGAGACATCAACACGGGATGCCTGGCACTTGGCATAATTATTCCTAAGGGTTGACACAGTTTTACTAGAAAAGTTAATTCTTGAAACCATTAAATTAGCAGACACACAGTCTTTCCACATCTGCCTGCTGCACAATATTTTTATCTTTATATTTTATAACTAGCTGTAGCTTTGTCCAAACAAAAGATAATTTAGCATTGTCAAGTCCTGAATTAATCCACATTTTAAATCACTGAACATGCTTCTCGTCTGTCAGTTCACGCATGTACTATGGTTCTCATTTTGATTTACTGCAATTCAACACTTGTGCATTACGTTCATGAGTAAAAATTTGTGTTATTGCTTAACTGTTGAAGTTAATGTAACATAGCAGAGCACCAAGATGTAAAATTGTGACAGCAAACAAAATGTTTTGTATGTTTAGAATACAATCTTTTACACATGATAATAACTTTTCCTTCTTTCTGGTCCTGTTCACTTATAACAATCACTCCCTCTCCAGCCCCATCTTACCTACTGTAGACTTGCAATCTCTCTTATGTCCAACCATTCTCCTTTATATATTACTGTCTTAAATTCTTAAAATTGATATCAGCATAGATAGTCTACTCCTGGAAGAGACAACCTCCTTAATTCCATTTGACCTGAGTGCCCACCACTTCTGTTGCTTTGATGCTGTTAGTCTCTCAGCTGCTTTACTATCATCAATGTTGAAGGGTTATTATCAAAAATGGTGAAATCTGGAACTTTGTAAGGTAAACGGATTTGATAGTATTTTTAACCTAACTACAATGTGCACTGTGGACACTAGAGGGCACAGCATTTCCTCAAAGCCAAAACACAAGTGCAGACACACAGTCAAAGGCTTCAATAAATGTGATGTTTTATTAAATCCAAGACTTTATACTGGTTTAAATCCTCCTTAAACAGACTTTTCCCCTGTTTGTCTCCGGCAAGCTTTATCCACCTCCTCCTGACTAGCTCACCTGGATGAGGCTGGGTGGCTTCTTTTATGCCAGACGTAGGAGTACTTTCCAGTGTCAAATGACTACAGCATGTCCAGGTTAGGCGGAACCACCTTCCACGTTGTGACTTTTCTATAGCTCCCTCTGGTGGAACCCACACATCCCAACAAAGCTGTTCTCTTAAAACTACAATTCCAAAGGTGCCCTACAGGAGTATGAATGGGAGCTCCGCCTGAGGGAAGGTGCTACCTAGCATACTGTGGGAATAAACAGCCTCCAGAGACAGTCCTTCCCTGTCCCACCATTCTATCCTGGCCAGGAAAGGTACTACAAACAAATCTGGCTAGGATGCTGGTCCATCCACCTTTGGCTTCCCATATCATACGTAAGGAACTATCCTCCCTCTTGGTCGTGATGCCCATCCATTCTGTTTGGCATATACAACACATAGCACAACTAATATAACAATTCTCATTTTAATCTTATTTTCAAACACGATTGGTCTAAATCAGGGTCATTGGGGGTCAGAATCTGTCCCTGAAGCATTGGGCTCAAGGTGGAATACAGCACTGGACAGGGTGCCAGTCCATCAAAGGGCAAGAATAGCAACTGCAATACATGATTTACACTAAGAAATGAACATTGACTTGAGGTAGTCCACTGTATCCTTGACTTTAGCAAAATGGTCCTAAACAATACATGACAAGGCCAACTTTCACATTTCATATTTTATCTAGAAGATGCCTGAATTTGGATTCTTTAAACCAGGAAAAACTGACAATTCAATTGTTCAGGAGCTATATACTGTATTTTGTGATAAATACTGAAGGGGCAGCATGGTGATGGTAGTGGTAGCACACCTGCTCTGCAATAAGGACACCAGGGTTTGCATCCCAGGTCCTCCATGAGTGGAGTTTTTATGTTCTCCCAGTGTGTTCCACTTTTGTCACAGTGACCCTAGTATGTGTTTGGCATGTGTTCGGTCCTCCTGTCCAGCATTTATTCCTGTCTTGTGCCCCTGTGCTATCTGGTGTAGACCCCAGCAACCATGGTCTGGATTAAAGCAGGTTAGAAAATGACATGACATTAATATAGAAGACATGTAAGCTGCCTATGTATTATAGATGCTAGTAAACTAATTTCTTTGAATTGTAATATTCATAGATTCTGATTCTGATTTGTCTGTTTCTTTAGGAATCACCAATATGCCTGCTATTTCTCTGGGCATTTTATGCAGTGGGTTTATAATGAAAAAATTCAAACTGGATGTCTATAAAGCCGTGAAGTTGGGCCTACTGACAGGCATTCTTGGATTACTTGCTACATTGCCTCTTTTTGCATTGAGCTGTGCGAATTCGGACATAGCTGGAGTGACTGTTTCTTATGAAGGGTAAGGATATTCACAGCTTGTAATCTCTTTGAGGAATTGCATGTTATGCATATTTAAATGTAAAATCATGAACTTAAAGAGTGCAGTTGAAACATTACAAGGCTACAAAAAAGGACATAACAGTGCCAGAAAAAGTCCAGAGAAGAATAACTAGGGAGAATGCAGGGCTTCAGGGGATGAATTGCGATGAAAACTTAAAAGAGATGAGCCTTTTCAGTTTAAGGAAAAGAAGATCAGTACATTGGATTGAGACTGTTACTTTAAAATGAGTTCAACAAGGACACGGGGACACAGTTGGGAACTTGTTAAGGATACATTTTGCACAAACATTAGGAAGTTTTCCTTCACACGGAGATCCACAGACACATGGAATAAGCTATAAGTGGATTGGCCGGCGAACTTCATTGGGCTGAATGGCCAGTTCTCATCTAGATTGTTCTAATGTTCTAATTAACCCCATCGTATTGAAGTTGATGGTTGTGTCTCTGTTTTGATTCTTGTATTGGCTATGTACAGTATCACCAATGTTTTCTTCAGTACTGTTCCAAAGTATGAAGATATGCAAGTTCATGCATCTTTCACAAAAAATCAAGCAGTGGGTTTCTTACAAGGACTCTAGCCACATGCACGCACCTTAGCAAAGATCTGCAGAGAAAACTGGAAGGTCAAAAGATCTGCATGAGCAACCCAAGTGTCACCAGACAAATAAGCTGGCTTTACATAATCCTCCATTCATAATTCCAACCTGCTACTCAACTAACCTGCATAATGTTTGGACTGTGGCAGGAAACTGGAGCAGACAGAGAGAACATAGAACAACTCCACACTGGAAACACTCAAGACGAGAAAACCCTAGTTACTGGTGCTACCATTTTGCCACCCCTCACATACTCCAAAAAAAGCATTTTTCTAGACCTGCGGTGGGTTGGCACCCTGCCTGGGATTGGTTCCTGCCTTGTGCCCTGTGTTGACTGGGATTGGGTCCAGCAGACCCCCGTGACCCTGTGTTTGGGTTCAGCAGGTTGGAAAATGGATGGATGGATGGCATTTTTCTAGACAGATTATATTGGGCTTTAATGGAAAACTGGAAACATGATTATGATAACTAAGTTGAGTTTGTTATAAACATTTTAATAATACAGTAAGACTACTTTATTATTCTTTTTTTTATTTTGCAGAACAGCACCATCTACCCACCAGTTTTTCACTTGTTGAACCATTCATTTCTTCACTTGCCTTTCAGAGTGCCAGTTGCCCAGCCGAGCAACCTGTTGTCTACCTGTAACTCTGACTGCCATTGCTCCACGTCTCAGTGGGACCCAGTCTGTGGTGAAAATGGTCTCACCTACATTTCTCCCTGTTTAGCAGGATGCAAACAGTTGCAAGGATTTGGAAAAAATACGGTACTGTACTCAGTGGTCTTGAAAAGCACTTGGCATGTTGACTCAAGGTTGTTTTGGCTTTGAATATTTTACCAAATTTATTTCTTACAGAAAGAATATATTTATGAGTCATCCCTCATTTCTGGTTGGTCTATAGAGCATGTCTGTGCCCACCCCTTTCTGCTTCTGCACAGGGGGGCTTGTCTTTTAGTAGCATAATTCACAAACAAGAGCAGGGAGTGACGAGCTGTAAGTTAAATGGCCCATTTATTATGCACTGCTCATTCTGTGTTACCTTAGTCATGTGTTATAAAAAGAGAGCATGACTGGTCCCTGCAATAAAGGATAGGCAACCTTCATATAAGCCATGGTAACATGATAGTGCTGTGGAGTTTTCTGTTATTTCACATATCTGGGTTTATTATTATTTTCTTACTTTTTGTTTTAAGGCCTGGTCTTAATTTATTTTCTGGTCAAGAGTCTGAATGGCTCACTCCAAGTCATGGTTGGTTTTCCCTGGTCCCTCTACCTCCACAAAGATATGCAGGTTAAGCTGACTGCAGATTCTAAGCTGGCCTTGTTGAGTGATCGTGCCCAATGATGGACTGGTGTCCTGTCCAGCTCTTGGGTTAAGTTCTTGCTTACCCTACCTTTTATTGGAATAAACAGAGAATGCAGCACTTGTCTATGGTAGTTAGAAATTTTACATTTGGATTGTACTACCCGCAAGTAAGGGGACAACCAAACTTCCTTTGCAGGGTCAAGCATGTTCTTCCAGAACTAACTATCTCCTTAAGGAGAAGAACTGCTGAGACTTTCATGTTATCATTATTAACACAAGGAACACCCTACAACCATCTTTCTGTTTCTCCTGTACAATTCCAGAAAACATATAGATCACTCTGTCAATAGAAATAGAATGTCTGCCCATCCTCGTCAGGATGAGATGCTCATAACTATTTGATAATGGGATGTAAAAAGGTACAATAATGGACTATGTGACACTGCATGGTTTCTAATGCATCTTTTTCTTGTTTAGACATATCAGGACTGCAGGTGTATTGCATCTTTCCCATCAGGAGCTTCTAACTTCTCCTCCACACTGGGACAATGTCCACGAGACAAAAAGTGCTCCAAGATGTTTATCTATTACATTGCTTTCCAGTCCCTCAGCTTTTTTCTCTACTCTCTGGGAAGTGTTCCCATGTATATGCTTAATCTAAGGTACAGCAATCTTCTTTCAGTTAGCAAATAAAAGGTGACTGTTTCTTTTAGCGTTTATACAAAATGTGAGCACTAGTGGCAAACAAACAAAAAAGCTAAGCCTATTTTAAAAGACACCTTTTTTTAGAATGTGTGTTTAGATTGGAGATATTGTGTATATAACGTAATTTCCTCAGTTGCTTTCTTCCAACTACATGTTTAAAGGAATTCTCCAGCTGGAAATGATACTTTTTTATTAGTAACTTACCCCATGTAGTTTGTAGTAATGGCCGAAAAAAAAAATTTTATCTCATATTTTCTTGAAGAATGGAGAGGAAAACATTATGATATAATACAAGCCAATAGTGACCAGTGCTGTACAATTGCAAACAATGTGAAAAATGCTAATGGAATAAAAAAAACCTTGTTTCACTCATGTCACATAACCCATATGTCAGTTATCTGGTTGTATGCTCAAAATGTGCAAAATGCATGCTGTTTTGTTTAAACTTTGTTAAACTAGGGGGTTCGCCCCCTACTCACTTCATTCGCCAACCCACCCAGCCTGCACTACACGCCAGCCACTTGGAGTCTCTACCACTCACGTTATGAAGAGGGGGACGATCTTCCGAAACCTTCTCTTAAACAGTGACACAATGGGGAACAAATACAATTTTTTTTACCTCCTCTTTGCTCAATCAGCTGCTTGCTTGCTGTTGCTGCCGTGCCACGTGATCTGCATCTCCTGCAGCGCTTCAAACATTTAAAATCCTGTACAGCAGGTATCCTTCTCTTTCTCTTTTATTTCCAGCCCCGGGCATGGTTAAATCTCTAACTGCTGTCTCGCGGGATGTGAGTTCTTGATATTTTTTAGTTTAGAATTTAAAAACGGAATAAGAATCTGAAAATCTAATAACATCACCTTAAAGATTTGATAAATTCTGAAAAGAATGATACCAAACGTATATATGTAGGTTTTAAAATAAGCCTGTTTTAAAGTGTGACAAAAAACATGACATAAAAAGTCACATAAAATCGTTGCACTTTTAGACTTAGGATTTTATATATACTGTATAGTGTAGATATAAACTACTGGGATTACTAGCACATATCATAAACAAAAACCTAAAGCAGGGGTGTAATTCACCGATTCCACTTCTAACTAAATTATATTCCCTTTATTTTAATAGCCTTGTTTTTAAAAATTCAGTCATCTGAATTGATTCTTTTCTTCTTTTAATGGCAGCCAAACGGAAATGAGACGAACCAACAGATGACCTGCTAAGCCAGGGCTTCAAACTACAACCATTTTCTTAATTAGAAGCCCTTTCTTGTTGTTAATTAAACCCGTTATTTCATTCCATGGCTTGTTGCTGCTCTCATTCTGTCACAGTAGACTTTTCCTAAACATCGAACATTGTCAAGATAATTTGGTGACCTGAGCAGATCATCCTTACTGAGACCTTCACCTTTCTTTATTTTCAGATATTGTGTGATAGGCACAGGTGAACTGGTCGTGTGTTGGCTCATTTTGTGTCTCATTATTGTTTGGCTGCTAATTAACAAAAAAAGAGACAATTCAGGGGTCTGAATTCAAGTCAATTAAAATTAAAGCAAAAGAAGTTAATAAGCAGCAACTGGTCGCTAATTAAGAATATGGTTGGAATGAAAACCTGAGCACCAGAGTTGGACACCCCTGACCTAAAGCTTCATGGGAATAGCTTTTTTACTTGAAGACAGGACTTTTCACCAATGAATGAGGGGGAGATGGTAATATATGACTGGATAATTTACATGAAGGTTATGTGACACTAGTAATGTGAGATTAATTTTATTTTTTCCATGGATGTTTTTCACATTTGGTGATTCTAAATTGGCCCTAGTGTGTGCTTGGTGTGTGGGTGTGTTTGTGTGTGTCCTGCGGTGGGTTGGCACCCTGCCCGGGATTGGTTACTGCCTTGTGCTCTGTGTTGGCTGGGATTGGCTCCAGCAGACCCCCGTGACCCTGTGTTCGGATTTAGTGGGTTGGAAAATGGATGGATGTTTTTCACATTGTTTGCCATCACACTGCATTAGTTACTATTGGTTTTTGTTATGTAAAAAACTTTTATCTCTCCATTCTGCTTGATGAGATTAGATTAATTTTTTTTTCTGCTCCCACTTCAAACTACATTTGTAAGTAACATAAAAAATAACATTTTGGGGTTGAGTATTCCATCCATCCATTTTCCAACCCGTTGATTCCTTTCTGATTTAATAATGCACTGGTGGAAGAATAAATTTTGACTTCTTCCTCAGTGCAAAAATAGGCCAGCAACATCACCAGTCCACACTTTTCTTTGCATTATTTCACATCATGATTTTTTTCCAAAGTCCCCACATGATAGATACCTTTACCCAGCTACAAGACAGAAAAATGTGAATGTTAACCTTTAAAAAGTATGTCACTCAAAGTTTTTATACAAGATGAACTTTTTAAGTTGCATTTCTTTTAGAATTTGCACATAATTTGCATCAGTTTAATAATTACAGGGTGATGCAGAAAGTGACATTGCTGTCTCACCTGGTCCACAGTCCTGGGTTCACATCCTAGCTCAGCTACTGTCTGTGCTGTGTTTGTAAGTTCTCCAGCCACTCCAGTTTCCTCTCATATCTCATGGCATTGAGGGTTAGGTTAACTGGCAACTTTAAATTGGCCCAGCATGAGTGACTATCACTTGTGACTAACTGGTACCCCGTTCAGTGTTGATTCTTCTTTTGCACCCAAGGCAGTAAAACCATCAAGACCATGTACATTGTATAAAGTGAGAATAAACAGCAGGACTTTCACATTTTTTTGTGTTGAGGAAATAAATCTTAACGTATTTACAAGGGCTTTTTTGCCATTCATCAATATAAATATCAAAGTAAAAACAGATTATTCCATATTATTCTAAAGTAGAAACCCTTGAGTAAAGATACACCCAAACATGTTCTACTGTAGCCAGCTGTCTTTAGATATGACTTATTTAACTGAAGGTGAAAAGTAAGGTATCTCCCATGAGCTGATGCTGAGTCGAGCTGCGTTTTTGGAGTTTTACCAGAGTTGAGTAAAGCAGTTCCTTAACAATCAAGACAATCAGTAAAGGTTTAAATTAAGCCTCACAAGACCTTTCAGAACTTGGATCTTCCTACCTGTGTTGTGAGCTTGGCGTTCCAAAGAATGTAAGTTCCAGTAAGTTCCAAAACATATAGCAAATGTATTCAAAAATGTTTACTAGAGGATGGGAAACACCATCAAACATAGCTAGTAATAAAGGCAGGCAATGAATATTTATAAAATAAAAAGGTTTATTTCACAAAAAGCTCTGTAAATGCACAAAGCTACATAGAACACACAAGGCAAAAAGGAGTTGCCAGCAAGGGCAATCCAAGGCAAATAAGTCCCATTACAAAATAGTCAAAATACATTGCAAAATGGTCAGAAATGTAATAAAACCCCAAAAGCACAGAACTAAACTGGAAAACACCCTCTAAACTCCAAAACAAATTATAAATGACCTGCCAGGAATTGTGGGAGACCCTTTGAATTTACAGGGCAATGGACAGTAACTGGGTGGTGGCCCCTCTCTTGCTGGACCACCCTCAAAACACATGGAACATACCACAGGCTTAGAAACAGATACATATAAAATGTAAAGAATACTATAAATCATCATGAAATGAAAGAACACATAAGTAACACACAGAAATAAATCAAAAATGTACAACAGAGACACAAAGCAAGCATTTGAACCCTAGCCAGGGGAAAGAACCTGGCTGAGATATAAAAAGAGGAGATTGTGTTTCAATAATATTCTGGAGTTTTAAGAGGAAGCAACAAAGTATATAATCACGGGGATAATGCAGTATTCTTTACTTTGATTTTAGAAAGATTTTGATAAGGTAACACGTGAAAGGTTAGTGATCAAACTAAAATAAAACTAGATAATTGAATTACTACAGTGCAATGTGTAGAGAGGAGCAAAAACGGTACAATCCCAGAAAGTGAAAGGCTATTGTAAAAGGAACTTTTTCTATATTACACACATTCTAAGTGTCAGAGATCTGAGCTGGGGCTACTGCTCCTTTTAATTTATGTTGTAATGTGGTCAGATCAATCAAGGTTAAGAGTTGGGACACTAGCTAGGTGAACCCTATTTAATAGGCATAGTGAATAAAAAATATGAGGCAAAACCAGGCGAAAATAGTGAAAAGGGAATGTTTCAGTCCATTGTCTTCTCACAAAGAGGGTGACTACTGGAGAAATTCATCTTTTTGAAGAAAACACATGGAACATAACACAGGCAGTTTACATACAAAAACAATATCAAAAAGAAAGAATAATGCACATGATTGAAAAAAGCATTATAAACGCATCAAAAACAGACATAAAACATGAATTCGAACCCCAGTTAGGAGAGGACCCCTGGCTGAAATGTGACAAACTGAGTGCCTGGGCACATGTCAGAGAGGGTTAAGAGAATTAAGGCAACTTTAAAGCAGTTGCTCTCTTCAAATATGAAAACAATTGGCTAATGAATGATTGAAAGTCATTTTGGATGTTCATTTTACCAGAAAGTTTAAATTATTGCAAGAAATAAGTCTCAAAGAAACCTACACTAAATATGAGCTTTGGGAGGAGAACATAACTAATCTGTCATTTCTTTCACTTTATAGCTATAAATAATTCAGAATGAGCTGTACAATTTCATTTTTACTTTGGCACTGTACAGTTTGTGTTTATTAATGGACAAAAATTCCAAATAAAAATATTAAAATCCTTTACTGTAACACAATAAATCTTGGGATGTAACATTCATCTTTTTTTTCTTTTTTTGAATCTTGTTTTTGATTTGTATTATTTATTTTGGCAAACCTCTGAATTTAGCCATGACATACAGCTAGTAAGCAATGTCCTTACACATTTACTATCTCTTACAAGCTGTGTGTCAAGGCATTTGAAGTCAGCATCCAAAGTGATCTGTAGCTAAAATGTACTGCAGATGATAAAATGTGCTACCCTTTGAATTTTTTTTTACTAAATGTCATGTTTTACTGTATTTGGCCAGGTGTGTTGAACCAGAACTAAAATCATTGGCTATTGGCATTTTCACGATGGCAATGAGAACATTAGGTGAGCAGAAATTTTCTCTTTCTTTCAAATAATTCTGACATCTTTTTGCCATTGTATCTGTGCATATATATTCTTGCCCTCTCCACAAATGTTAAAAAGTATTTCCTCTCTGGAGCTTTTAAACCTGAAAAAGTGATAACTTCACTATTGGATCTCTGAATTGTTAATGTCAGTCAGAGGTGCTTAGAATCTGTCCTGCTTTAGGAAGTTTAGTGTCCTCGCATGGTGTGTCAATTGTAAGTGGTCAATACTGGCTTTGCAGTAGTAGTCAGATTGTCAGGTGTACAGAGTACAGTGAAACTCTTACTAACATGTCCAATCAATGCAACATGTGATAGAAATTTCAAATCAATATAATTGATGTACTTCATATTCTTTTTCTTCTTCGTAAATGACAGGAAGTTTCTAGCAATGAGTGGCAGAGCATGTATACGTTATCCTTCAGATCCATCTCAAGTCGCCTTTGTGTCTGTACTGTATCTCTCTGTTACTGCTCCATATTGTCTTGCATAATACTGCAAGCAGCATGCTTTACTAATATGTTCAAAAGACATAAAGTACAAGCATAGGAAATTGCTGTGTCTTGTAGCTGAATGAAACATAAGATCAAATGAAGAGAAACTTTATTACATACACATCTGCTGTACATTCTCTAGTGACAACAATCCTTCCTTTTACTAAATCAGTGTAAGCTTCACAGACCATGTTGTTTTACTCCCCCTTTTCCTTTTAAGGCAAACCCACCTTCATACTCCTAGCAGTCTTAACTATAATTGATCGACTAAATTGTATGATTTTGCTATGTAGTTCGTTTTTAATGTACAGTATATAAATATGAAAGACACTAAGAAGTCTCTGTATTATAAAAGAAAATCTTGAGATGAGACAAGATTATTGCCAAGACATTTTTTCAAGTCCCATCCTCCTCTCAACCATTTCAGGTTTACGGCCCACGACCACGGTCCTCTCACCTCTCATTCATGTGAATGCTTTTGTCAGACACAGTTCCTGCACTCTCCGCTCTTATAAATTATTGCGATCAAATTGGCAAATTGGTTATATGTGTATCAATAGACTATTCTGAAACAGTTGGTGGTGATGGTGCAGAAGATGAAAACATCAACTTACAATATCCCATAGAATATCTACAACCGTTAACACCATCCGGTCTTCCACCGGCCAAATTACTGTTGAAAGAAGGATGTATTGTAATGTTATTGTGTAATTTATGTATGAGTGATGGCATATGCAATAGGTCAAGATTAGTTGTATTCAAAGTTGGTCAAACAATTCTGACATGTAAGGGAAAACGTGATAAGGCAGACTCATGTGTGGAATGCTCAGACCTTGAGTCCTTTGCACAAATATTTTTCTGTTTGCTAAAACAAAGCATGCTGTTACTTGGTTTCGTAAAGCTTACTTCTCAGACATGAATTAGTACAAGGGAACGAAGAGGACATTCGTCTTCCACACATGTAATATTTTAACAGGCGACAAGAAAGGTAATGTAGTACATTTTCCACGGATAATATTAGACACCAAAGGAAATCTTGATATGCCATTCGTATTAAAATGTTTACATTTTCCTGTCAGAATAGTTTTTGCTACGACAATTAACAAATCACAGGGACAAACATTTGAAAAAGTCGGTTTATTTATTACAGAGAAAGAAATGATGGAGAGAGAAATTATACATGTATTTATGTATTATAGATACTGTATTATGCTCAAAATAATGAAGAAAGTACAAATGAGTGTGACAAGAATAACAATACAACCTAAATCAGTGCTTGCTACCAGGTGGCTCTCTGTTATATTCTGGTCTGTCTTGGTCTTTGGTGCCACATAGCCTGTCAATGATGACCTTGCTTACTTGTCCATGATTGGAAAATGACACAGAGGGAAGTTCTACAGAATGCTAGCCTCTTACTGTGCCCTGATGCCCCGACTCACCAATGAAACAGCTTTGCACAGTATCACCCAGTCTTGTCAGGTCGGCATTTTCTCCAATTTCCAAAAACAAGAAAGAAATGATATACAAGTGGAAAAGTGGCCCTCTCTGGTCAATTGTCTCCCTTCGCAATTCAGTTGCTTTGCTCAATTGTGGCCTGTCCCTGTCCTGGCCAGCTGTATTTCTCCATGCTAGCTGGCCAGTTTTAAAAATGTACTCATCCCTTCCTGTGGGGGTGGCTCATAGCCTGTCCTTATAACACTGGTTACATGAAGATTGGTGAATGCCTCCATCATCCTGCCACAAATTACATTCCCCAAAGCAGAACACTTCACTAAACTAAACTCAACTATATATTTTTAGCAGTGATCGCATTCCAAAAACTTTGGGGAGTTTTCAATTACTTTCTTAAAGAAAACTCTTTCTTTCTTTAAGACACTTATTAATTTATATAGCAATTTATAACAATTAGAAAAGATTAAACTTTAATCTAAATTACGATTACAAACAACAAGTTACAAAAAATACTACAATACGCTGTAGAAATCTGTAAGAAAATTACCATTTGTTTTTTCATGCAGCTGGGATACCAGCCCCCATTTATTTTGGGGCCATCATTGACTCTGTTTGCATGATCTGGGGAGTCAGAACATGTGGAGGAAGAGGAGCATGTCGGATGTACCAGATGGATAATTTCAGGTAAGGGGCTATTTTATTTTAAGAAGAGCCTTTCGGGGTCTTCTCTGCCCACTGCTATCAGACAATTCAATGCTTCCACCTGATGTACTCTTTAGGTTTATTGATTGATTGATTGATTTGCTGCATTCTTGTTTTTAATGTTTTTGCTGCTGTATACATTTGAATTTCCCATGCAATTAATAAAGTTTATCTAATCTGTGAATATTTTATGAACATGTTGATGGGAGCTGGAAATCAGTAAGAGTATCATCACTACATAAATAATATGGTGGGTTAGTGTGAAGATTAATAAAGAGAACTGTTCCTAACAAATGAAGCAAGCAATTGGGAAATGGAAATGTAGTGTGAAAGAAGCAGACACTGAGACAACCAGAAGTCCAAAAAACACCCAAATTTATTTTTTCTTTGTTTTACAGCACCACACAATGCTCAAACTCACAATGCTCAGTCTCCCCTTTGTCTTTTCCTTTCATTTCTGTTCTTTTTACTGCCGCTGCCTCATTCCTCCACTCGTAAGCTCCGTCCTCTGCCTCCCGACTCCAGCTCCCCGAATGGAGTGAGGCAGCCAGTATTATGTTGCACCCGGATGAGCTCCAGGTGCGCCCTGATGAACTTCTTTCAGCACTTCCTGGTGTGTCAGAAGTGCTGCATGGGCACCCAGAAGCACTCCAGGTGCATTTGGTTCTTCTTCTGACAGTATGTCTTGGTGTAGCGGAAGTGCTGCTATCCAGGGGTCCGGCATTGTCCAGGCGCCCCCTTGCGGTGGCCACGGACCCCAACAGGGTTATCCAAGCTCCCAATCCGTGGCCCTGATGTAATCTAGGGTGGCTACCCTCTTGTGCCCTAGGGAAGATATTACCCCTCTCCTGGTCCTTCCCTTCTCCAGGTGTCCCGGTGGGGTGAGGTCCCCGGTCATCTGTCATAGTAACTAAATCTAGACTGGGAATGATGACAGGAAAGAAAAAATAAGAATATTCTTTAGCAGATTTAAATCATAAACAGGCGGTTTATATAATAGCAGATCCAGAGCTGAGAACTCTGCAGATGTCAGGATTTTTTGTCATTTATATTCACTGCACATTCAACAACCCGGCAGTACATTACTTGTCAGGAGGCATTCAACAGTTCAAAATACTTCAGATAGTCAATAAATGCAATATGCAGTTCATACCATAATGAATAATTATAATTAGCAGCTCACTCTCCAGATCAGGTCATTAATTCCTGCTGTGAAATATTTAAAAGAAGAACTATAAGGAAATAAATAATTATGTATTCCTGCTAATTAAATCTGACCAAACATTCACATTGCAGGTTGTACAGCTGTCCTTTTATATTGCACCCTGGAGTTCTCTTTTACTGTAAATTCCCACTTAGAACTGTTTATCTCTCCAACTTACCCCATAATCACTTTTAGAAAGTAGAAGCCTTTGACTTTTCTTCTTCAACCCCAACAAATGTACAATCATGGAGGTGCAAGGCTGTGCTATAACTTGGACTCATACTTACATGGGCCTGTGTATGCAGCTTATGATATACAATAAGCATATAAAGACTTAAGTGCATACACAGATACACATTTACACCTACATTTATACCTTTGCAAGCTCACTCAAACACACGCACACATACATAGAAAAAAAGGCAGATAAAGAGCGTCGCCAGAACTCATTTTCTAAACAATAACAGACTAACTGCATCTCCAGCTATCAGCAATAACTTGGTGCTGTTGGCTTATTTTCTTTTCTTTTATTCATAGGTACCTCTTCCAGGGAATGATCTTGGGATTCCGCCTGTTGGGCTTTGTCATTTTTGGATTTGTCATTTTCCGAGTTAAAAAGAAATTTAAAAATGATCAAAAAGAATCACCTGCAGAGGTCCAGCTCATGGTCAAAATGGACACAGAAGGCAGACCCTGTGGGGTAAATGTAGAGCACCTGGCAGAGAAGGAATTAGAGCCAGTGCTTAGAAACTTGTCTTTTTACCTGGAACTTTATTTTTTTTTAAATATTTGTCAATTGTTACGCTTATAGTTTTAATTACAGTACACAAAGTGGAATGGAGGCATCATACATTGGGACCGAGAGCAAAAGAAGAAGCGGAAGCCCATCTCTGATGCCTAAATGCAGGAAGCACATTGTGTCAGATGTTCAGAGACTCTCCTGAGTTTGGACCTATCTGAACTCTAAAGAAACAGAATTTGCTAATTGAAAATGAAAAATGGGTTTTAGAGTTGATTTTTATGACTGAGCATTTATATTGTGGGGAGTGTGTCGTGATTCAAAAATCCAAATATACAGAGCGTGCAATGAGAAAGGTTCCTTTTAATCATTTTTATTAAAAATGTATTTACACCTAGTGGGCTGACATCAAAGCAGAAATTTCTTTTGTGAATGTTGGTATAAAGTATCATAATTTCTACTGACTTTTTGGTAGCCATTTATGAGCCGCCTGAAGTGGTTGTATATTGTGGTGATATTGTTATTGTGAAAAATCAAACATAGAAGGTTCAGCTTAGGGGGACAAAAACGTTTGATAGTTGTAGCACTTACTCACCTATAATCCAGAGCTGAATGAGTACAGTCTCCATGTTAAGAACATTGGGCTCTCCATATAAAGTGTTGTGTGGTGTGGTGGGCCTATCCCTGCAACAGCAGACACAAGAAAAGAAAAAGCCCTGGATGATCCGCTTGTTCTCTTTAAAGCACAGTTACTCACTAACTCACCCACACTCACACTTATGCAAAACTTAAAAGTAATCAATAAACTTAGACAGTACTTCTGGGCCAGGGTTTGATATCAGGAATCTGGAGCTGAGAGGCAGCAGGCCTAACTTCTGAAATGTTGTTCCACAAAAAATTAAAAAGTAAATAGATGGAGCTGGTTGAAGTAGAATGGATAAGGGCTATATTTTATCACACAAGGATTAAAATCCTGCTCATCTGTCTAGTTTCAGCCATCCCAAATCATGTTCATGTGTGCCACACACACTCAATGCCAAGCTATGTGTTAATGTATAACTAGGTCAGTAGTTTTGTTCACATCCCTACGTTGCACCAGCCGCCGACAAGAAAGGTCCTTGCATCATGTGACGCTGAAATGTAATAAAACAGGTTGACATTGTAAACCACTGTCTCCATTGTTATTTTCCTACAGTTGATCAGACCTCCTTCCACACACCACGCTTTGTATCTACTCTATTCTCACACTCCATTCTTTCAAATATGTAAAGCATTTCAATTCAGACCTCTTTATCTGCCTCACTCTGCGCTGTCTGTGGAACGCGGCCGCAGAGAGCTTTAACAGCTCGGCACATCCACATAAAAACAACAAGGAGTGAGCTTTCTTGAAGGCTTTTATTGGACATACCTCGTTGTAAACTGAAATATATACAAAAAGAACCATACAGGTATATAAAGGTGTAGAACCAAAGACAATAAATAATGATTTACAAAGCAATACATAGCAAGCATTATACAATAAACAATAAAGCTTTTATAAATGATACTTAGAAGGTGAGTGATTTCCACAGTTGGATCAAGACAAAGAGAAGCACGTAGACAGAGGTTCAAATTGCTGTGTAGCACAACTAACCAGACCTAGGGGTTTATATACCTTAAATATACGCTTTAGATGTGACCGAAACAAGGCATAATGGGGTGAGACACATGGGGTGGATATAATTTAAATGTT